>NC_083572.1:2984914-3284914 GCF_027579695.1 Neoarius graeffei | reverse complement strand
CGATGGGAGATCCTGTGCTAGTGAGAAAATTTCTGTGTTTCCAAATGGTGCCAGAATCGTGCACAACACCAAATGCATACCTACTGTCCGTAAAAATATTGACAGATTCCCCTGCAGCCAATTTGCATGCCTCGATAAGGGCACAGAGCTCTGCGGCCTGCACCGACAGGTTTGAGGGCAGACACGACGCCTTGAGGACCTCGTGATCTGACACTACGGCAAAACCTACTTTGTTCTTTCCCGTCTCTGAGTCTCTGGAGGCTGAACCATCCACATAGAGAACCATGTCTGGATTTCCTAAAGGGTCGCTCTTTAAGTCTGCCCTGGGGGAACAAAAATCATTAGTGAGAGCAACACAGTCATGTGGTTCTCCATCGTCCTCTGTAGGGAGAAGAGAGGCAGGATTCAGAACAGTACAACGTTTCACAATGATGTGAGGCATATCAAGTATGACAGTGTTATACTTCAACCATCTCTGTGCTGACAAATGTGACGTCTTTTTCTCCAACAGAAGCAGGGAGACAGCATGTGGGACCAAAAGGGTGAGGTTAGAATACCCCACAATATTTCTGGAGGCAGTTACCACCTTTTCAGCTGCAGCAACTGCACGCAGGCAAACAGGAAGTCCAGCCGCCACTGGATCCAGCCTGCTGGAGAAGTAGGCTACAGGTCTCAATCTATCCCTGTGTTTCTGCAAAAGAACACAGGTCATAAACACTTATTTTCATCTACAGTTTGAACAAATGGTTTATTGGGGTCAGGCAGTCCCAGAGTGGGTGTGGTCTGCAGAGTACTCTTTAGGGACATCAGGTGCATGCGGGACAGCTGCAGCATTGACTGCTTGCAGATCTTGGACAAACCTCCACTCATCGGGCTGGGATGGTTTTCTTGCCTTCTTAACTGGGAAAATAGGAGCGTGCACTGGAGAGTCCTGGCAAGGGACAATTACATCTGCCTTCAGCAACGAATCAAAGACCGGTTTTATACCTGCGATTGCTTCTGGTTTGAGTGGGTGCTGGGTCTGTCTAGGCCTGAAATCTGATTTGGGGGTGATCACCACTGGTTCAGCATTCTTTATTAGGCTTACATACAACCCCGATTCCAAAAAAGTTGGGACAAAGTACAAATTGTAAATAACAACAGAATGCAATGATGTGGAAGTTTCAAAATTCCATATTTTATTCAGAATAGAACATAGATGATATATCAAATGTTTAAACTGAGAAAATGTATCATTTAAAGAGAAAAATTAGGTGATTTTAAATTTCATGACAACAATACATCTCAAAAAAGTTGGGACAAGGCCATGTTTACCACTGTGAGACATCCCCTTTTCTCTTTACAACAGTCTGTAAACGTTTGGGGACTGAGGAGACAAGTTGCTCAAGTTTAGGGATAGGAATGTTAACCCATTCTTGTCTAATGTAGGATTCTAGCTGCTCAACTGTCTTAGGTCTTTTTTGTCGTATCTTCCGTTTTATGATGCGCCAAATGTTTTCTATGGGTGAAAGATCTGGACTGCAGGCTGGCCAGTTCAGTACCTGGACCCTTCTTCTACGCAGCCATGATGCTGTAATTGATGCAGTATGTGGTTTGGCATTGTCATGTTGGAAAATGCAAGGTCTTCCCTGAAAGAGACGTCATCTGGATGGGAGCATATTTTGTTCTAGAACCTGGATATACCTTTCAGCATTGATGGTGTCTTTCCAGATGTGTAAGCTGCCCATGGCACACACACTAATGCAACCCCATACCATCAGAGATGCAGCCTTCTGAACTGAGCGCTGATAACAACTTGGGTCGTCCTTCTCCTCTTTAGTCCGAATGACACGGCGTCCCTGATTTCCATAAAGAACTTCAAATTTTGATTCGTCTGACCACAGAACAGTTTTCCACTTTGCTACAGTCCATTTTAAATGAGCCTTGGCCCAGAGAAGATGTCTGCGCTTCTGGATCATGTTTAGATACGGCTTCTTCTTTGAACTATAGTTTTAGCTGGCAACGGCGGATGGCACGGTGAATTGTGTTCACAGATAATGTTCCCTGGAAATATTCCTGAGCCCATTTTGTGATTTCCAATACAGAAGCATGCCTGTATGTGATGCAGTGCCGTCTAAGGGCCCGAAGATCACGGGCACCCAGTATGGTTTTCCGGCCTTGACCCTTACGCACAGAGATTCTTCCAGATTCTCTGAAACTTTTGATGATATTATGCACTGTAGATGATGATATATTCAAACTCTTTGCAATTTTATACTGTTGAACTCCTTTCTGATATTGCTCCACTATTTGTTGGTGCAGAATTAGGGGGATTGGTGATCCTCTTCCCATCTTTACTTCTGAGAGCCGCTGCCACTCCAAAATGTTCTTTTTATACCCAGTCATGTCAATGACCTATTGCCAATTGACCTAATGAGTTGCAATTTGGTCCTCCAGCTGTTTCTTTTTTGTACCTTTAACTTTTCCAGCCTCTTATTGCCCCTGTCCCAACTTTTTTGAGATGTGTTGCTGTCATGAAATTTCAAATGAGCCAATATTTGGCATGAAATTTCAAAATGTCTCACTTTCGACATTTGATATGTTGTCTATGTTCTATTGTGAATACAATATCATTATCTCTTGCCGCTTTATCCTTCTACAGGGTCGCAGGCAAGCTGGAGCCTATCCCAGCTGACTATGGGCGAAAGGCGGGGTACACCCTGGACAAGTCGCCAGGTCATCACAGGGCTGACACATTGACACCGACAACCATTCACACTCACATTCACACCTACGCTCAATTTAGAGTCACCAGTTAACCTAACCTGCATGTCTTTGGACTGTGGGGGAAACTGGAGCACCCGGAGGAAACCCACGCTGACACGGGGAGAATATACAAACTCCACACAGAAAGGCTCTCGCCAGCCCCAGGGCTCGAACCCAGGACCTTCTTGCTGTGAGGCGACAGCGCTAACCACTACACCACCGTGCCGCCCAATACAATATCAGTTTTTGAGATTTGTAAATTATTGCATTCTGTTTTTATTTACAATTTGTACTTTGTCCCAACTTTTTTGGAATCGGGTTGTACATCATGTTTACCCTTCACCCAAATGGAATTTGGAACTCCCGCCAATTTGGGGTGCACCTCTGCTGGAGTTATGGCTGTGGAAACAGAGACAAACGGGCCACTATGGCCGGGGTCCCCAGGATCCCGGTCATCAGTGGCTAATATTACGCTGCACTTAACATACACACACATTGTATGACTTTGTTTGTAGACCCCAAGCTTTGGCAAAACAACACACTAGGGTCCTCTGTTTGGGACCATTCATTGCCATTAACTACACACTTCTTGACCCATTTTCCCATGTCTTTCCAATGGGCGGCTCGTGGTTTTGCTAACGAGACATGGGGTATAGAATTAACGATGTCAAGAAATCATGTTGGCAACAGTCGACCTCAGAATCTTCTGACACGAGGCCGCGTATAACATGTTTGAGAACACTGCGATGAACATTGATGCAGTTGTTTGGACAACGAGTAAAATGGACCTGCACAGCGCAATAATGTTTAGACCAATATGTAGTTTTGAGGGTCAATCGTTCACGTACATGGGGGTCTGCAAACCAAATCTTTTCAAACTCTACATCTTGCCCTTGGTGAACATGTGCTGTACAATGTAAATCTTCCTCTTTCATATAATCTGTGTCAACTGATGAGGTGTCCAAGTGTGCGAGCTGTACAAGGTGTTTTGGAGTTTGGTGTGAGTTGATCTGAGCAGAGCCACCAGACATACACATACAGGGGGCTTCCAAACCCATACTGCACACCGCACATTTCACTTACTTCAATAGTTAGTCCATCTGGAGTGGATGTGAGATTTACTCCTAATTTGCACATGCTAACAAATTTACTGGACATGTATGTGAGATGAGGAATGAGTGGGATGTGACTATTCCTCCCTCGCTTTTACACGGGAGGTTGACTGAGAAAGTTTCGGTTACAGGTCGTCCTGAGATGCCCATCGTCTGAATAGAATTTGAGCTGAGCGGTGGGTCTACTGGAAGTACCCCATGTTGTATCACTGAGTGTCCTGCTTCAGAATCTACTAAAAAGGTTAACACATGCCCACACACAGTGAGGGGTATACAAGGGAGTTTAGAGAAGGGAGTAGTTGTGTATTTTAACAAACTTAATGCAACTTCAGGTGTATCTATTTGGACTGATGTATCGGGCATTTCTGTGCAGTCTTGCTGTTGCATGCAGGTGCTGCTACTAATGTATTTAACGTTATGTGAATGCTCCTGTCTATGTGTATGTGTATCATCAGGTGTGTGTGTGTGTGTGTTACCTCCCCTGTTCTCTGTTTGGGGCCTGTTCCCGGAGCCCGCTCATCAGTCTGCTTTGCTGTACTCCTCACAGGGCCTCTGACTGCTACTGTGGAGACAATTTCGAGCAATGTGTCCCTTCGGATTGTAGTTGTAGCAGGTTACACCTCTTATCCAGGACGAGTCACTCCAGGTCGTCCTGTCTCGGCCCCTACCTTGACCTCTTCCTCTTCTTCTTCCTCTTTGTCCAGGCTGAACAGTCTGGAAAAGAGTGAGAGTGGCAGCGTGTAGGTCTTGGTCTCTCTGTGCCGACTTTGTCTTCTCCTTCTCTTTCAGCAGCTTTTCTGCATGCACTGCGTACTGCTCGATCTTGGTGAGGCTGGCAGTTTCCCACAGGAGACAGAGCTGCTTTACTGACTTGGCCACTGTTGGATTCATACCGTTCATGAAACTGTTCCGCAGGTGCGCTTCCCAGACCTCAGGAGTGTCTTCCACTCCAGCCAGGATCACGGGTCTGGTCAGGCCACTGTGCTTCTCTCGCACAGCGGTGAGACAGGTGAGAAATGCTGACACACCTTCTCCATCTTCTTGCTTACACATACTGAGCTTAGTCATGTCTATGTTCAAGGGACAAGCACTGTCCAGACGAGCACAGAGAGCAGTGATGGTATCTCTACACTCACCATAGCCAGCCACGCTCCAGTCTGGTGTAGTCGCTTGCTGGTCAGCTTCCGGCCACTCTTTGGAAACTTTGTTCCAATCTATACCTATCTTGATCATGAGTAGGCGGCGAAGTTCATGGGTGGTTGGTCGGAATTCTCTGCAAAATATCAACAGCTCATTACCGAATCTCTTTCCTCCTACCTCTCTCACATTGGGAAGAGAAGCCATGCTTTCCTTCATGTCAGCTGTCGTCCAGGGTCCGTGGACTAGAAGCATGCTGTCAGCTCCAGCCACTTCCACCACTGGAAGATGAAGGACTTCAGACTTTAGGTTACGGCCTTGTGGACCCACTGGTGAACATGTGGTCAGGTCCAGGAGGGTGTATCTTCCGTCGCCATATGCAAGACCGGATCTCATGTGTGATGGTGAAGCGAGAGGCGCTGATGCTGGAGGCGGCTGGTAGGCTGGGAGAGATTCCAGAGGCTCAGTTTTTTTCTTTGTCTCAACTTCTCCCCTTCTCTGTGGGTGAGGCGCTTGTGGGAATGATGCTCCGCCTTGCTGAGGAGGCAGTGTGTGTCAGGGTGGTGGGGCAGACTCCAGGTCAGGGTCCATCTGAAATTTCAAACACTGAGAAGAGGGTGAGAGTCCTGCCTGTCATTTCTCTCTTTTGTACTCTCTCTTAAGTGTTTCTTCTTTCCATACAGAAAACGCCCTCCAGTCCCCTAAGAACTTAACATTATCTGCAGACTTCTTTTTCCTTCCATTTCAACTTTTCTTCTGACCGTTCTATCTGCCTGGGACTAAAATTGCCCTTTTCAGGGAATTCTAAGTCCTTTATCCATATATCAAACTGTGCCAAACAATCCTCGCCATATGAGGTTTTCATAAACTGGATGTTTGGGTTGTCGTAGGAAAACTCACTTCTTATTATAGCAGATGTAGCCTCAGGCTTACTTGCTTCTTCCTTTCCTTTCCCTAACTTGCTGCTTCTGTTCCCCATTGTACATTGTTATATTAATAGGCTGTGACAACAGCGGCTGAGTTTCTTTATCAGGATCACAAGAAGAACAGGTTGGACTATGTCCAAAAATGTGACACAATAATCCTTTAGGTGTGTTCTTATTAGTAAACAATTTATCTGACATTTGCCTTAAACTAAAGTACGCATCATTTAGCACAACAACCTCAAAGACAATTCATGCACGTGTACAAAATCTGTTTCTCTGTTTCAGAATTTGGAGGAGGACAGTACTCTGTTAATTCATCAATATTTTGCGTGCACACCGGTGTGTCTTTGTGACTTCATCATCGAACCTCTTTATCCCGTTCCTCCAACGGGCCAGTTGTTCACACAGAACAAAGGTAGCAAAACTCAATTCTCTCCCAGTTACGAATCGCTGAACGTGAGTCCGTCGAGACACGCACCCGTACTTCCCTCACTCTAGTAGGTGAGCCATTACCCAGTCATCTCTTGGGTGGATTTTTCTCTTGCACAACTCAATAAACTACTCGTGGTTTATTATCTCAAAATTGTGTTTTATCTGTTTCAACAAACATATTGATGGTACCACAGCTTAGCAGTCCTCCTGGGCTCGGACAAACTTTTGTCTGTCTCTTATATCAGTCTTCCTTGACTGGGACAATCTCTGCCCATCTCTTATATCAGTCTTCATTGACTAGGACAAATCTCTCTCCGTCTCATATCATTCTTCATTGACTAGGACAAATCTCTGTCCATTTCTTGTATCATTCTTTAAATACTGTTTCCACTAATTTCTTTACACAAGAATGCAAAGTTATCACTTACTGCTTCGGTGAGCCCTGATGGTCCGGTCTCTCGTCCGAGTTCTCAGCTCCACACCGTAACCTTGGGAGTCTTCTGTTGTCCAAGGATCAGATGCATATGGCCCACCCAGGGGACACCAAATTGTAATGGAAATTTCTAATAAACACTTCAGAACGCTTAGCAGTTGTCTTTTCAGTCATTTGTTATGGTAAATCATATAAAAGAAATATAAGATAGGAAAGAAAGAAAATTAAAGCAGAACATCACCTCCAGTGATGTCAGAGTACGCGTGCGCTCTGAGTTGTGTTTTAGTGGCTGTTATCTATTATACTCGAAAGGCATTCGCTTTACTGCCCGTGTTTTCACGTGATTGGCTCAAGGTTTTCTATGAAGCTTTGCTAATGAGTGCACCTGGCATGCTTTGGTATGTGCAGGCAGGTGCAAGCAGGGAGAACTCAAGCTCCCTGCTTATCACCACCGAGGTCAGGAGAGGTGGTTACATCATGAGAAGATACGTAGTTAGGACGAACTCAAGCACCCTGCTCATTACCACCAAGGTCACAGAAAGGCGATTACAACATTGGAAAAACATCTTTCTCAGTACACTAGGCCACTTACCATAAGCTCAACACACAGAAACACAGAGAATAATAATGTTCGTTCATTAAATTGTGCCCAAATCCAGAATCCAGGGACACATGTCTGCCGGGGGGCATTTTGAGTTATTGACAGATTCAGAAAGTACAGTTTCTAAGCTTTCCAATGATGCCTTCCATGTGGAGATCTGACAATATTTGAAGAATGTGTGGCCTTTTGAAAGTGTATACCTCTTAAAACAGAAAAGGGAGAAAATCGCCCTCAAAGTTTTCCATCTCAGCTACTCTGGGTGTAGGGCGGGCACATAATGGTGCTCATTTGCATGATATTAAGGAAAGCTCTACCCCCTACGAGCTAGCATGATACTACCTTCATGTAAACAAAGATCACCACGTCAATTTTCCTTCCATGCAAAGTATGCCCAAAACAATTATGAAGTACAAAAATAAGTCCTAAAGTATACTTTAATGTTTTGTGGTTGAAAAATTACTCACACCGTAAGAAAGATAGCACGATGATGACACAACTAACACAACACTAGTTTCATGTAAAGCCTCGGTCACAACTGGCCGTACTGTACTCCTATGGCTGGTCTACATGCAAAAAACGCAAGAAACGCACAGAGGGCGCGTGTGAAACGCACGAGAGCGCACGTGTGACGTGCTGATTTTCGAGCCGCAGACCGGCCGCAGAGGTTCTTTGTTATGTCAAACAAACTCTATGGGCGCTTACGTTTTTTACAGGTTGCAAGACAAACTTACAGGCAACGCGTGTCTTTCTCTATGAACAAAAAAAAAAAACGCAGCAATTTGGGAAACGCCAAAAATCACACGGCCAAAAAAATCGTACGTCCGGTTCTCACCTAGGCTTAACCAAACCACAACACTCTCCGTTACATGCAAAAATAACCACACAGCCTTAGATTAATAAACTTACCCCATCAGAAAGAGAAACGGCGCCTTGCACACACCAATGCCTCCGATGGAATGTAACCCTAGCTTCCTTTTGGTTGGGTTTTTTTGCTAGAAATGGTTCTCTCTGATGTAAAAACCGTGTGTCTGTTTGCTTCGCGGTGTTTCAGCTCCTCTGCGCTCTGTTTAGATTGCTCATTCCATAGTGAAATTACATGCCTGTATGCAGCTTAAGTAGCCACGAGCTCAGCTCGTATCATACAGCTGATTCGCGAAAAAAAAAAATACTTAAATCATCATGTGAATGGCCCATATGGTAATTTACCCACACCCCCCAGCAGGCTACAGTCCTGACAAAAACGAGACAATTTGCAACAAAAAATGTATGCTTTTCCAACAAAACAATCTATTATCTGAAATACTGATTGCATTCTTCAAGATCTCAACTTGCACATGATGGAAAAAAACAAAAATCACAAATTTAAAAAAAAAATGCTTCTTTTGCGATTATCTTGGATTCGTTTCGGCCGACATGTGTCCCTGGATTCGGTGAGGGGTCACAATTTCTCTCACAACACAAACTCTGATGACAGTGCTCCCATGGAGGTTTCACATACCAGGCTCTGTTGATCTGAGCGTGAAAGGAGAAGAAGGGAGAGATTATGTTTTTACTGTGGAAACTCAGGACATCGACTGAATAACTGTCCCATTCGTCCTCCCCGTAAGGCACCAGTAGAAGAGCCTACATGCACAGCAAGCCTGGTAAGAAGATTTAACTCTAAATCCTTTAAAGTTCCGGTACTATTAAAGCTCACGGATGCCACGCACACACTCTGTGCTTTCATTGATTCAGTAGCAGAACGAAACCTTATCAGTGGTACAGAAGTTCAACTTGCCAACAACCCTTTTGCAAAGCACGCTCAACATCCGGACCATAGATGGAGGACCTATAGGAGATGGCCTAGTCACCACTAGGACCACATCTATTTACATTCTGGTGGGAGCTCTTCATTCAGAGCACATCTCCCTTTATGTCACCACCACTGACAATCACAATCTCATCCTTGGCTACCCTTTGCTTCAACTTCATGACCCACTGATATCCTGGCAGAATAAGGAAATCCTCCAATGGTCTTCCACCTGCTTCCAGAATTGCATTTCACACCCATGAATCAACCTCGCCTCCACCTCTGTGGAAAGCCCTCAACCAGACTCCCTGGACAAGGTTCCAGAATGTTACAAGGACTTACTGGAGGTCTTCAGCAAGGGAAAGGCATGTGGATTACCACCACATCGACCTTATGACTACACCATAGATCTACTTCTGGGCATGTCACCACCTCATGGACGCATATATCCTTTGTCCTAGAAGGAGCAAGTGGCCATGGAGGAATACATTCAGGAGGCGCTTAAGCATGGTTACATCTGACCGTCCAAGTCTCCAGCTTCTGCAGGCTTCTTCTTTGTTGAGAAGAGAGGAGGTGGACTTTGGCCCTGTATAGATTATCGTGGACTTAACCAAGTCTCTGTTAAGTATCAATATCCTCTTCCTCTGGTTCCTGCAGCCCTAGAGCAGTTAAGATTGGCCAAAGTCTTCTCAAAACTTGATGTGAGAAGTGCTTATAATTTGATCCGGATCAAAGAGGGTGATGGGTGGAAGACCGCCTTTAGCACTACCACCAGCCATTTTGAATACCGGGTAATGATCTATGGTCTTTCTTCAGTGATCAATGTGTCCCAGTGTCTTATCAATGATGTTCTACGGGACATGCTGGGTAAGTATGCCATTGCATATATTGATGATGTCTTAATCTACTCTCCTGATGAGAGCAGTCACCAAGAGCATGCTGACATGTATTACAACGTCTTCTCAAAAATCACCTCTACGTCAAGGCCTAGAAATGTGAGTTTCATCAGAAACACATCTTCCTGGGGTACATCATTAGTGCTGAAGGAGTCAGCATGGACTCCTCTAAAGTATCCACAGTGATCTCTTGGCCGACTCCTACCTCCATCAGGGAACTTCAGCGCTTCCTTGGTTTCACCATTTTCTACCTCCAGTTCATTAGGGGTTTTGGTACCATCACTAACGCCCTAACCATGCTACTTAAGAAAGGACCCAGATGCCTCCAGTGGAATCCCTGGGCCAAAGAGGCATTCCAGCATCTCAAAAAGTCCTTCACCACTGTTCCAGTCCTACAGCATCCAGACCCTACCAAACCTTTCACTGTAGAAGTGGATGATTCAGACATGGGAGTAGGGGCAGTCCTATCCCAACACTTCAGTGAAAAACAAAAGCTCCATCCCATAGCCGCTTTCTCCAAGAAGCTCTCCTCTGCTGAGAAGAATTATGACATTGGCAACAGAGAACTGCTGGTCATAAAATTGGCCCAAGAAGAATGGAGATACTGGCTTGAGGGAGCTATGCACCCCTTCATTATCCTCACTGATCACAAGAATCTTGAATACCTCAAGTCAGCCAAGAGGCTGAACCCTTGCCAAACCAGGTGGGCCTTTTTCTTCACCAGATTTAACTTCACCATTTCATTTCACCCTGATTCCAAGAACACTAAGGCAGATGCACTTTCTTGAAGTTTCAGTTCAGCATACCAAAAGTCCATCAGTCACCCCATTCTTCCATCTCAATGCTTCGTACAGTTCATCACATGGGACCTTGACAGAGAGATAAGACATTCCCAACCATCTACATTACCTGACAATCTACCACCCGGCCTGCTCTATGTGCCAAAACTGTTTCAAGGTCGTCTCATTACTTGGGCTCATTCATCTCCCATCACAGGTCATCCAGGCAGCCAGCATACACACCTAATGCTTAGATACAAGTATTGGTGGGAAAATATGCTGATCGACATTAACCGGTACATTGCTTCTTGTTCCACATGTGCTCAGGCCAAAGTTCCCAGAATGCCTCCCACTAGCAAGTTATGTCCTCTGTCAACACCTCAAAGACTTTGGGCACATATTGCCATAGACTTCATCACCGACGTTCCATCGTCTGAAGGCAACACAGCCATCATAGACTCTTTCTCGAAAGGTCTCAAGCTTATCCCCTCTACCAGCCATCCCCAGTGCATCTCAAACAGCTGAGATCCTCTTCCAGCATGTGTTTAGATACTACCATATCCCAGAAGACATTGTCAGTGATTGGGGCTCCCAATTTATCTCTCGTTTCTAGACAAGTTTCATGGATCGACTCGGGGTATCAGTTAGCCTTACCTCCAGCTACCACCCCCAGTCCAATGGGCAAGTTGAAAGGGCTAACCAAGAATTCAGCTGCTTCCTCAGAATTTTTTGCATGTGCAATCAGGGGGACTGGGCACGTTATCTCCCATGGGCTGAGTATGCACAAAATTCTCTGAGACATTCTGCTACACAGCTAATACCATTTCAGTGCATACTTGGCTACCAGCCTCCCTTATTCCCTTGGGATCACACTCCTAGCCAAGTCCAGTTAGTGGAGGATTGGTTCACATGCAGCCAAAGCATATGGGAGGAGGTTGACCAACGTCTAGAAACGGTCAATACCAAATATAAGGAATGTGCAGACAAACACCGAGGAGACAACCCTAACTTTTCTCCTGGCAACAGAGTGTGGGTGGCCACGAAGACCCTCCAAGAACCCAACATTTGCAAAAAACTCCAGCCATGCTACATTGGGCCTTTTAAAATCCCTTCTTGCATCAATGAAGCCTCCTACCGGTTAGCACTCCCCCTTCACAGGAGACTATCTCCCACATTCCTACTGGTTAGCACTCCCCCTTCACAGCAGACTATCTCCCACATTCCATGTCTCCAACATGAAACCTGCCATCCCGGGTCCCCTTGCTGAAAACATGCCAGTGCTTGAACATCCGGAACACCTTGTAGAAGGTGAGCACATCTACCAGGGAAACAAGATCCTCAACTCAAGACACAGAAGAGGACAAATCATATACCTGGTAGATTGGCAAGGGTATGGACCTGAGGAACAGAGCTGGGTCCATGTGAAGGACATTCTGGACCCTCTCCTCAGTCAAGAGTTCCATGCCCAAAATCCCCATAAGCCCGCACCAAGAGGTAGAGGCCATCCTCGTAAGAATATAGCTCCCATGGGGCAGGAGGTTTCTGTCAGTAACTTTGCTGAAAACACACAAACTACAAACATGGACACTCAGAACTACATTCCCCAAGAACCACAGTGCCCTCTATCACTTGAGTACTAATTACAGTTGTCACGCATTCCCCTAATTAACACTCCACCTACTTAAGTCACACTCACACAACACCCCAATGTGAAGTATCGTCCTGTTTGCCCAGTACATACCGAGCCTTGCATTCTCCCTTTTGTGTCTCTAGTTTCTGACTTTTTTGCTTGTGCTATTCTATTATGATTCCTGTCTCACCTATTCTACGTTGTTTGCCGATCACCCAACCTATGATTGTTTCCTGACCTCGCTTCTGTCTTCTGTTTTGGCTTTGTTGACTGTCTACTTCCCCGCTCTCCTCTGAGCATACATCAGTAAGTCACTTAACTCTGAGAATTTATTGTTCACTCAGGTTTGTTAATGGTGGGGTGGCTGCTGGTTTATGCCCCAGGGCTTCTTCATGTCATGAGAAGAGAAGATCAGAGATCAGAAAATGGACAGATTTGAGGAGGTTTACACTTTTTTTGCCAGGAAGGATATACAGTGGATATAAGAAGTGTAC
Source organism: Neoarius graeffei (assembly GCF_027579695.1). NCBI lineage: Eukaryota > Metazoa > Chordata > Actinopteri > Siluriformes > Ariidae > Neoarius > Neoarius graeffei. Next base: position 3,271,940 of record NC_083572.1, on the reverse strand, counting down.
ACATCCCATTAAAATGATAGGTTTCTCTGATGTAAAAAAAAAAATGTGACCATGATAAATAATTTCAAAACATTTCCCACCTTTAATGTGACCTATAATATGTATAATTCAACTGATAAACAAACAAATCTATTCAGGGGAAAACATAATAAAAAAACATACAATAAGCTTGTTGCATAAGTGTGCACACCCTTAAACTAATACTTTGTTGAAGCACCTTTTGATTTAATTACAGCATTCAGTCTTTTTGGGTACACACATGCTATCAATTAAAATGACTGATTAACCCCAAATAAAGTTCAGACATTTACTCAGTTGCATCCTCCAGCAAAAGCCATGGTTTGCAGCGAGCTTACAAAGCATCAAAGGGATCTCATTGTTGAAAGGTATCAGTCAGGAGAAGGGTGCAAAAAATGTCCACAGTATTACATATATCATGGAGCACAGTGAATACAGTCATCAAAAAGTGGAGAAAATATGCGAAAACAGTGTCATTACCAAGAACTGGACATCCCTCCAAAATTGATGACAAGACAAAAAACTGGTCAGGGAGGCTGCCAAGAGGCCTACAGCAACACTAAAGGAGCTGTAGGAATCTCTGGCAAGTACTGGTTGTGTACTACATGTGACAACAATCTCCCGTATTCTCATTATGTCGCGACTATGAGGTAGGGTCAAAGAAAAACATCCAGGCCTGGATAAATTTTGCAAAAAAATACATCAACTTTCCCAAAAGCATGTGGGAAAATATGTTATGGTCTGTGTGGCAGCGGGGGCGTGGTCAAGCGCCGGTCTGTGACAGGAGCTTCTTCCCCGGCAGAGCCGACAGTGTGTGTGTGTGTCTCTCTGCCTACTTGGTTTAAAACATTGTTAGACTGAAAAGTTCGGCAATAAAGCCTTCTGAAAACCCTTGATCTCTGTCCTGCCGTCCTCTGTGCTCCACCCACACGCTATTCGCGCTACAGTGGTGCCGGAACCCGGGACAAGGTGGAGCATCAGTCCTGCAGCCCCATGGAATCCTCCCCGTTCGCGGACTTGGTCCACGCCCTCGCCACGGCTCAGCAGAGCCAGCACCAGGCACTCGTCACGCTCCAGAAGGAGCAGGAGCTCCACTTCGAAGCCCTGGTGCTGGCTCAACAGGAAGATCGATAGGCGTTCCGGCGTCTCCTCGCGTCGGCGGGGTCCACCAGCGCCCCGGCCGCTGGCCCGTCTCCCCTCACCTTAACTAAGATGGGCCCGCAGGATGACCCCGAGGCTTTCATCACGTTGTTCGAGCAGGTCGCAGAAGCCTCGGGGTGGCCGATGGAGCAGCGCGCGGCGCGCCTCCTCCCCCTCCTGACAGGAGAGGCGCAGCTGGCCGCACTACAGCTCCCTGCCGATCGCCGGCTGGCCTACGCCGACCTTCGCCGGGCTGTCCTCCAGCGTGTGGGGCGCACGCCAGAGCAGCAGCGCCAGCGCTTCCGCGCGCTGCGGATGGAGGAAGTCGGCAGCCCATTCGCGTTCGGCCAGCAGCTCCGGGACGCCTGCTGGCGGTGGCTGAGGGCCGAAGATCGCGATGCCGAGGGAATCATCGACCAGGTGGCGCTGGAACAGTTCACCGCCCACTTACCAGCCGGAACCGCGGAGTGGGTCCAGTGCCACCGCCCGGCGTCGCTGGATCAGGCCGTGGGACTGGCGGAGGATCATCTGGCGGCTGTTCCGGCGCCAGGACAACCACCGACATCGTCTTCTCTCTCCTCTCCGCTCTCTCTTTCTCTCCCCCCTCCTCCCGTGTCTCGTCCTCACCCCATTCCCCTACCACGGAGGCGGGGGCCGGCTCCACCCCAGCCGGCCCGCCGCACCCGTGGTGCCCTCCCGTTTCTCCCTTCTGTGTCTGTCTCTCCCCCCCCTCAGGTGAGTGAGCCTCAGAACACAGCTGCAGAGGGAAGGCCTGGGCCGGTTTGCTGGCGCTGCAGGGAACCGGGCCACCTGCAGCAACAGTGTGCAGCGATGGAAGTGGGGGCGGTGGTGCGGATCCCCGATGCGCCAGAGGCTGCCCTCGATCGGGCCGGAGTGTATCGCATACCGGTAAGTGTACAAGGGGCTACATATCAGGCATTGGTGGATTCAGGTTGCAATCAGACCTCAATCCGCCAAAGCCTGGTGCAAGACAAGGCATTGGGAGGAGCACAAGGGGTGAAGGTGTTGTGTGTGCACGGGGATATTCACAGCTACCCGTTGGTGTCGGTCCACATATATTTCAGAGGGGCAAAATCAATAGTGAAGGCGGCGGTTAATCCTCGCCTTACCCACTCTTTGATCTTGGGGACTGATTGGCCGGGATTTCGGGGTTTGATGGCACGCCTAGTAAAGAGTGGGTCCTGCCGGTTGATAGGGGAGGGTCCCGGTGTTGCTTTGGCTGGAGCGGCGGTCGCAGAGCCGTCTACGTCATCTCCGTGACAGAGTGAGGAGCCCCCGGCCCCTTCTCTTTCTATTGGGGAATCCCTCGCGGATTTCCCACTGGAACAATCGCGAGACAAGACTCTGCGACACACGTTTGACCAAGTGAGAGTAATCGATGGTCAAACGCTCCCGCCGAATGCCACCCCGCCCTTCCCCTATTTTTCCATTTTGAAGGATAGGTTATACCGAATGACGCAGGACACTCAGACGAAAGAGCGGGTCACCCAGTTGTTAATTCCAAAGAGCCGCTGGGAATTGGTATTCCAGGCGGCTCACTTTAATCCCATGGCTGGACACCTCGGGCAGGATAAGACACTCGCCCGGATAATGGCCCGATTCTATTGGCCGGGGATTCGCGGCGACGTCCGTAAGTGGTGTACAGCGTGCCGCGAATGCCAGTTAGTAAATCCAGCGGCCATTCCAAGAGCGCCCTTGCGCCCCCTACCATTAATTGAGACCCCGTTTGAAAGAATTGGGATGGATCTCGTCGGGCCATTAGACCGGTCAACACGTGGGTACCGCTTTATATTGGTTCTGGTGGACTATGCAACGCGATACCCGGAAGCGGTGCCTCTTCGCAATATCTCAGCACGCAGTATTGCAGAGGCCCTCTTCCACGTCATCTCCCGGGTTGGAATCCCGAAAGAGATTCTGACTGACCAGGGCACCTCGTTTATGTCACGAACACTGAGCGAACTGTATGGGCTACTGGGTATTAAGCCGATCCGCACCAGCGTTTATCACCCACAGACGGACGGTTTAGTTGAACGGTTCAATCGCACCCTCAAGAATATTATCAAAAAATTCGTAAGTGAGGATGCCTGTAACTGGGATAAGTGGCTCGAACCCTTGCTGTTTGCAGTGCGAGAGGTCCCCCAAGCCTCCAGGGGGTTCTCCCCATTTGAATTATTATATGGGCGTAAGCCACGCGGCATCTTAGATGTACTGCGGGAAAATTGGGAGGAGGGACCTTCACAGAGCAAAAACAAAATTCACTATGTTATGGATCTGCGCGCAAAACTCCACACGGTCACCCACCTAACTCAGGAGAATTTGCGCCAGGCCCAGGAACGGCAAACCCGCCTGTACAACAAGGGCACGCGCCTTAGAGAGTTCACTCCGGGAGATAAAGTACTCGTCCTGTTGCCCACGTCGAGCTCCAAATTAATCGACAAGTGGCAAGGACCCTTTGAGGTCACACGGCGAGTCGGGGACGTTGACTATGAGGTTAGGCGAACGGACAGGGAGGGGGCGCTACAGATCTACCACCTCAATCTGTTAAAACTCTGGAAAGAGGAGGTCCCCGTGGCGTTGGTGTCGGTAGTTCCGGAGAAGGCGGAGCTGGGGCCGGAGGTCCAAAAAGGGACATTGGCATCTCGTACCTCTCCGGTCCCCTGTGGAGACCACCTCTCCCCGACCCAACTCACAGAGGTCGCCCAGTTGCAGGCCGAGTTTTCGGATGTATTCTCGCCCCTGCCCGGTCGCACTAACCTCATAGAACACCACATAGAGACGCCCCCGGGGGTGGTAGTGCGCAGCCATCCTTATAGATTACCCGAACACAAAAAAAAGGTAGTTCGGGAAGAACTTCAGGCCATGCTCGAAATGGGCATCGTCGAGGAGTCCCACAGTGACTGGAGCAGCCCGGTGGTTTTAGTTCCTAAGGCCTACGGCTCGGTCCGGTTCTGTGTGGACTATAGAAAAGTCAATGCGGTGTCTAAATTCGACGCGTACCCGATGCCTCGTATTGATGAGCTGCTCGATCGACTAGGCACGGCTTGCTTTTACTCGACACTGGATTTGACGAAGGGATATTGGCAGATCCCCTTGACTCCATTATCCCGGGAGAAAACGGCCTTTTCCACACCGTTCGGCTTACACCAGTTCGTCACACTTCCGTTTGGGCTGTTTGGGGCGCCCGCTACGTTTCAGCGGCTGATGGACCGGGTCCTCCGGCCCCACGCCACCTACGCGGCCGCTTACCTAGACGACATCATTATTTATAGTAATGACTGGCAGCGGCACCTGCAACACCTGAGGGCCGTCCTTAGGTCGCTGAGCCGGGGGGTGCTCACTGCCAACCCGAAGAAGTGTGCGATTGGGCGGGTGGAAGTACGGTATCTGGGCTTCCACTTGGGTAACGGGCAGGTGCGTCCCCAAATTAATAAGACAGCAGCGATTGCGGCCTGCCCGAGACCCAAGACCAAAAAGGGGGTGAGGCAGTTCCTGGGGCTGGCTGGCTATTATCGTAGGTTTATACCTAATTATTCGGACGTCACCAGCCCGCTGACTGAACTCACTAAAAAGGGGGCACCAGATCCGGTCCAGTGGATGGAGCAGTGCCAGCGGGCTTTCTCTGAGGTAAAGGCTGCACTGTGTGGGGGGCCACTTTTGCACTCCCCTGACTTCTCGTCTCTTTTTTGTTACAGACGGATGCGTCAGACAGAGGGCTGGGGGCCGTTTTGTTCCAGCAGGTGGGGGGAGAGGACCGCCCAGTGTTGTACATCAGCCGGAAGCTGTCAGTGCGTGAGGGGCGCTACAGCACTATCGAGAAAGAGTGCCTGGCCATCAAGTGGGCGGTCCTCGCCCTCCGTTACTACCTGCTGGGGCGCTCTTTCACCCTCTGTTCGGACCACGCGCCCCTCCAGTGGCTCCACCGCATGAAGGATGCCAACGTGCGGATCACCCGTTGGTATCTGGCGCTCCAACCTTTCAACTTCAAGGTGGTCCACAGGCCGGGGGTGCAGATGGTCGTGGCGGACTTCCTCTCCCGTCAAGGGGGGGGGGGGGGAGTCGGCTGCGGGCCGGACGGGTGCCCGGCCTGAGTCGGGCGGTGGGGGTATGTGGCAGCGGGGGCGTGGTCAAGCGCCGGTCTGTGACAGGAGGGCGGAGTTGGGGAAGGTAAGTGGCAGAATCGCTTCACCTGAGTGTCATTAACCTGTGTTTTGTGTGTGTTCTCCCCAGTAAACCGCCCTACTTAAGGAGGGAAAGGGAGAGCGGAAGGGAGCTTCTTCCCCGGCAGAGCCGACAGTGTGTGTGTGTGTGTGTGTGTCTCTCTGCCTACTTGGTTTAAAACATTGTTAGACTGAAAAGTTTGGCAATAAAGCCTTCTGAAAACTCTTGATCTCTGTCCTGCTGTCCTCTGTGCTCCACCCACAGGCTATTCGTGCTACAGTCTGATAAAACCAAGATTGAACTTTTTGGGCACAATTCCAAAAGGTATGTTTGGTTTAAAAACAACACTGCACATCACCAAAAGAACACCATACCTACAGTGAAGCATGGTGGTGGCAGCATCATGTTTTGGGGTTGTTTTTCTTCAGCTGGAACAGGGGCTTTAGTCACACTGGAGAGAATTATGAACATTTCTAAATACCAGTCAATTTTGGCCCAAAACCTTCAGGCATCTGCAAGGAAGCTGAAGAGGAATTTCATCTTTCAGCATGACAATGACCCCAAAAAAGTTTTGGAACGGCCCAGCCAGAGACCAGACCTAAATCCAATTGAAAATCTGTGGGGTGACCTGAAGAGGGCTGTGCACAAGAGACGCCCTCGCAATCTGACAGATTTGGAGCGCTTTTGCAAGGAAGTGTGTGCAAATATTGCCAAGTCTAGATGTGGCAGGCTGATAGACTCCGACCCAAAAAGACTGAATGCTGTAATTAAATCAAAAGGTGCTTCAACAAAGCAACAAATTAGTTTAAGGGTGTGCACACTTATGCAACCAGCTTATTGTACGTGTTTTTATTTTTTTCCCCCCCAACAGATTTAATTGATTTTCAATTTAATTGTACAGGTTATAGGTCATGTTAAAGGTGAGAAAAGTTTTGAATTTATTCATTGTGGTCTCAGATTTTTCTGATGTAAAAAATATCATTTTAATGGGGTGTCTATACTTTTTTTTTAATATCCACTATAGTAACTCATATAATCACTCTTTCCAACCATGCTGAGCAGAAAAGCATCTCAGCATGCAACAACAGACAGAAGAACACACTGGGTTCCACTCCTGCAGCCAATAACAGGGATCTTAGACTCAGTAACAAGTTCCTGTTAATGTGGCCGGTGAGTGTAGATGTAGTGAAAATTGCAGAGTAGGACACAAAGCATTTTAGCATATTTATTTTCTTTGTAAAGAAATATGGTACAAGTGGCAGTGTTTAGGTTGGATTAAAAAGCAACAGGACATCATATTCAATTTGTGTCATGTTAATGAACCTGGAATTGGTTGGAACTTGGAATGGATTGTGGATTATGAAGTAATTTTCTGATTTTATGAATAAAAATGCAAGCAGGCACAAACGTAGAGAAGAGGAATAGTTTTATTGATGGTTTATGGACATGATCCTCCCCCGCCTGCATCTCTTACCTCTGTCTATCCCTCTCTGATTTGCATGGCAATCCTGAGACACCAGTAAGATGCCGACCTCTTCTGCTCTTCAGACTTGCTTGATCCATCCTGATGCCCTACTTTTGGTTGGAGTCTCATCACATTGCTCCTGTGTTGTGGAGCATGTGGACAGTTGAAAGTCTCACTTGGAACATGCCTTTGAACATGTACAGTTTTGCTGTGATGTCTGATAACTTTCGGACTGCAGCTGTCATGAACAGTTTTTCACTTCAAGTCTCCATCAATGAACAGTTTATAACTTCAACAAAACAGACTTCCTGTTAAAACTATAATGAATTTCCAGGTGACACAGTTGTACTTTGTGACTCTATAGGACACAGTTATAGAAGTGAATAATTTATAAACACGCTATCTGTTGTCACCCAGATGAGGATGGGTTCTCTTTTGAGTCTGGTTCCTCTCGAGGTTTCTTCCTCGTGTCGACTGAGGGAGTTTTTTCCTTACCACCATCACCTCAGGTTTCATCATCAGGAATAAATAAATTTATTTTGGGATAAAATTATCTCATATGTTTAAAGACTAATTTTCTGTAAAGCTGCTTTGTGATGATATCTGGTGTTAAAAGCTGTCAGGTGCACAAGGGAGGCAGATGTAAGTGCAGAAGTAAATCAGTTTAATAATAGCAGTGACTACATATGCACATGTAAACACAAGCATGTAAAACACACACAGGCAAACTGTCCAAATCAGCAGGCAAGATAAAAAAAATTCAGGATCCTCTTTGTTGACTACAGCTCTGCCTTCAACACGGTCATCCCCCACAAACTCATCCATAAACTGTCCACACTTGGTTTGCACCCCACCCTCTGTGACTGGCTCCTCGACTTCCTGACTGGCAGGCCTCAGACTGTCAGGATTGGTAATAGGACTTCATCCAGCATCATCACAAACATTGGCACCCCACAGGGATGCGTCCTCAGCCCCATCCTCTACACTCTATTCACCCACGACTGTGTCGCCTCCCACAAGGACAACGTCATCCTGAAGTTTGCGGACAACACTGCAGTGATAGGACACATCACTGCTGGTGACGAAATGCCCTACAGGAGAGAGGTGGCCAGTCTGGTGTCTTCACCTCATTGATCACTGTTCATCCGGGAGCTTGAGGTGGAGAGGGTGAGCAGCTTCAAATGCCTGGGTGTTCACATCAGTGAGGACCTCACCTGGACACCTAACACCACACAGCTGGTTAGGAAGGCTCAACAGTGACTGCACTTTCTGAGGAGGCTGAGGAAGTTTGGTATGTCACCCAAGATCCTCAGCAACTTTTACAGCTCCATGATTGAGAGCATCCTGACCAACTGCATCACTGTGTGGTACAGTAGCACTACAGCTATGGACCGCAAACGCCTGCAGAGGGTGGTGAAGACTGCTGAGAGGATCACCAAAACTCCACTGCCCTCTCTGCAGAGCATCTACCACTGCAGAGTCCACAGGAGAGCTGCCTCCATCCTCAAAGACCCCACCCACCCAGCATGGACTGTTCACACTTCTACCCTCAGGCCGGAGGTACAGAAGTGTGAAATGTAAGACTGTCAGACTAAAGAGCTCTTTCTTTCCCACCGCCATCAGACTCCTGAACAGCTGACAGGAGTCTATAGCCATGGACTAACTCCCTGTAAACTGTCCTCGACTGTTTACATCTCTTTACATTTGTTTGCACATTACTGCCCTTTTTGGTGCTGTTCTTTGACTGTTTACATCTGGTTACATTGTTTGCACATTCACACATTACTGCCCTTCTGCTGCTACATCTGATCATTGCCTTATTTTTGTATTACACTACCTATTTTGCACTACATTTACATTTATTTTGTACTATACTGGATTTTCTTTTGTTTTTGTTGCTTTTGCTTTTCTTTGCTTTTATTTTTGCACTATATTGCCTTTACTTTGTATTACTTCTTCCGCCTATTTATTTATTTGTAATTGGCATTCATGGTGGACAGCAAACAAAGAATTTCATTGTGCAAGAGGACATGTCCTGACTGTGCATATGACAATAAACACTTTTAAACTTGAACTTGAAAATGTGATAACAGGCAAAAGGGTCGGGCGAGGCACAAACAGGATATAAGAGGCAAAGCGAGAACAAGAAGAAGAAACAGGTGAAGGAATCAAGAAAACAGGAAATCAAGAACACGGGTAGAAAGGCTCGGTAATATATACTGGCGTATCGTAATACTTTGCACTAATAGTGCATCAGCACAGTCCTTAAATAGGTACACACACAGTTCCTTAACTGCGTTCAGGTGCGCAATGTTCATGTTGCGCATGCTGGAGCCCACTCAGCATGTGCACAATCCGAGGCATGCCTTCAGGTGCACACACCACAGCATGCAGGACTGACAGAACCCCATCCCAAAGAGCTCCCACTGGGAATGAAAATCCATCATACTTGACCCCAGTGGGGGTTCAGGCTCAGGACAAGACTTGGATTCTTGACTAGGAGTGGGTTTGAGTTCAGGACTTGACTTGGGCTCTGGGCCAGAATCATGCTCAGACTCCGGACTTGACTTGGGTCTTGGACTTGGCTCAGATCCAAGACTGAAGGTGGACTCAAGCTCCAGGCTGGATTCAAGCTCTGGAGACAAGTTGAGCTTTGGGCTGGACTCTGGCTCCAGCTCAGGAGATGACTCAAGCTGAAGTTCTGGAACTGGTTTGGACACAGGGCTGCAAATGTTCTCAAGCACTGAAGATGACTTGGGCTCAGGGGATGACTTAAGCTCTGGAGATGGCTGGAGCTCTGGACTGGACTCTGGCAAAGACTCAGGTAGCAGTTCAGGAACTGGCTTGGACTCAGGCTCAAGGCTGTATTCGGGCTCTGTAGAGGACTCAAGCTCTGGACTAGACTTGGACTGTGGACTTGATTCGAGTTCACACTCAAGATTTGGCTTGGACTATGTACTTGGTTCTAGCTCAAACTCCAGACTTCACTTAGACTCAGAACTGGACTCAGGTATGGGCTGAGGCTCTGTCAGTATGTTACTTCCATCCTGGTTAGGACCTGGCAATGGCAGGGCAAAGGCGACGTCTTCATAGCCGGGTGGTGGCAGGACAATGACGTCTTCATCGCCAGCTGAGGCAGAGGTCGCTCTGACATCCTCTGACATGGGTTCTGGAACAATCTCAGGTTCTGGCACTGGCCTTAACTCTGGCATCGGCACTGAAGCTGGCACGGGTGCCGACTCTGGCATAGGCTCTCATGCTCTAGCTGACCCAGGCTCTGGCTCTGGAGTAAGCACTGATGCAGGCCTACTGGGAGCTGACTCTGGCATTGGTGCTGGCACTGTTTCTGGAGTAGACACTGGAGCTTACTCTGGCACTCGTTCTGGAGCAGACACTGGTGCTGACTCTGACTCCGACTCTGGCACTCGTTCTGGAGCAGATATTGGCACTGACTCTGACTTTGGCCCTGGTTCTGGAGCAGACACTGGAGCTGACTCTGACTCTGGCACTGATTCTGGAGCTGACTCAGACTCCGACTCTGGCACTGGTTCTGGAGCAGACATTGGTGCAGGCACTGGCACTGACTCTGGAGCAGACGCTGGCCCTGGAACAGATGCTGGCGCCGGCACTGGAACGGATGCTGGCGCTGGCGCTGGCTCAGGTTCAGGCATGGGTTCTGATGCAGACTCTGGTTTAGGCATGAATTCAAGTGCTGGTTCTGGCTGAGAAACCAGCTCTGGAGAGACAGCCTCTTCTGCTGTCTCTACATCGGTCACTGTAGAGCGACAACTCTGGACTCTAGACTCTGGAGCGACGGCCTCCTCCACTGCATCAGCCACTGTAGGGAGCTCTGGAGCGACGGCCTTCTCCACTGCATCAGCCATCGGAATGATTGCCCCTCCCCAAAAATTTTAATGGGATTCCTCCTTTTCCAAAGATTCAAAAATGAACTTGAGCATGGCGAAGAAAGTCTGTGAGCTTCGATTGCACAGATGCTCAACTTGGATCAGGTAATCCACCCATCTGCATGCTCGTCCAACAATAAACGTTAGGATGAAGCTTACCCAGATGGGTTCTGGTGGCTTGAACTCTTGAAGGTCCTCATAGAAGAATTCATACTGAAGATTGAATCCCCTAGGATGATATATTCCATAGTAAGGTGCTGGGGGACTCCAGTCAGACTTCAGCCGGAATTATGAGGCGAGGAGCTGAGACAGGGAAACCTGGAAGTGGCGTAGAATTGCGTACTGAAACGCTTCTGCTACCTCCATTGTATGGTGAAGTATTCTGTCAGGTACGCGAGGGAGGCAGATGTAAGTGCAGAAGGAAATCAGTTTAATAATAACAGTGACTATATATACACATATACACACAAGCATGTAAAACACACACAGGCAAACAGTCCAAATTGGCAGGCAAGATCAAAAATATGATAAAAGGCAAAAGGGTCAGTTTCCGAGACGCAAACTGGATATCAGAGGCAAAGCAAGAATGAGAACAAGAACAAGAAACAGGCACAGGAATCAAGAAACCAGGAAATCAAGAACATGGGTAGAAAGGCTCGGTAATGCATACCGGTATTCTGGTCTGTTTAGTATACCCCTGAAGTGTTCTCTCCATCTTTCCAGCTTTCCCTTCTCTTCTGTGATGGTAGTGCCGTCTGCTGCTTTGACCGGCTGATCTTGGTTGGTGCTCTGGTTTCTATATACAGTGGTGCTTGAAAGTTTGTGAACCCTTTAGAATTTTCTATATTTCTGCATAAATATAACCAAAAACATCATCAGATTTTCACACAAGTCCTAAAAGTAGATAAAGAGAACCCAGTTAAACAAACGAGACTAAAATATTATACTTGGTCATTTATTTATTGAGGAAAATGATCCAATATTACATATCTGTGAGTGGCAAAAGTATGTGAAGCTTTGCTTTCAGTATCTGCTGTGACCCCCTTGTGCAGCAATAACTGCAACTAAATGTTTGCGGTAACTGTTGATCAGTCCTGCACACCGGCTTGGAGGAATTTTAGCCCGTTCCTCCGTACAGAACAGCTTCAACTCTGGGATGTTGGTGGGTTTCCTCACATGAACTGCTCGCTTCAGGTCCTTCCACAATATTTTGATTGGATTAAGGTCAGGACTTTGACTTGGCCATTCCAAAACATTCACTTTATTCTTCTTTAACCATTCTTTGGTAGAACGACTTGTGTGCTCAGGGTTGTTGTCTTGCTGCATGACCCACCTTCTCTTGAGATTCAGTTCATGGACAGATGTCCTGACATTTTCCTTTAGAATTCGCTGGTATAATTCAGAATTCATTGTTCCATCAATGATGGCAAGCTGTCCTGGCCCAGATGCAGCAAAACAGGCCCAAACCATGATACTACCACCACCATGTTTCACAGATGGGATAAGGTTCTTATGCTGGAATGCAGTGTTTTCCTTTCTCCAAACATAACGCTTCTCATTTAAACCAAAATGTTCTATTTTGGTCTCATCCATCCACAAAACATTTTTGCATCAGCCTTCTGGCTTGTCCATGTGATCTAAAGATCACATGGACAAGCCAGAAGGCTGATGCAAAAATGTTTTGTGGATGGATGAGAAGCTGCAGATGAGCAGCAATGTTCTTTTTGGAGAGCAGTGGCTTTCTCCTTGCAACCCTGCCATGCACACCATTGTTGTTCAGTGTTCTCCTGATGGTGGACTCATGAACATTAACATTAGCCAAAGTGAGAGAGGCCTTCTGTTGCTTAGAAGTTACCCTGGGGTCCTTTGTGACCTCGCCGACTATTACACGCCTTGCTCTTGGAGTGATCTTTGTTGGTCGACCACTCCTGGGGAGGGTAACAGTGGTCTTGAATTACCTTCATTTGTACACAATCTGTCTGACTGTGGATTGGTGGAGTCCAAACTCTTTAGAGGTGGTTTTGTAACCTTTTCCAGCCTGATGAGCATCAACAACGCTTTTTCTGAGGTCCTCAGAAATCTCCTTTGTTCGTGCCATGATACACTTCCACAAACATGTGTTGTGAAGATCAGACTTTGATAGATCCCTGTTCTTTAAATAAAACAGGGTGCCCACTCACACCTGATTGTCATCCCATTGATTGAAAACACCTGACTCTAATTTCACCTTCAAATTAACTGCTAATCCTAGAGGTTCACATACTTTTGCCACTCACAGATATGCAATATTGGATCATTTTCCTCAATAAATAAATGACCAAGTATAATATTTTTGTCTCATTTGTTTAACTGGGTTCTCTTTATCTACTTTTAGGACTTGTGTGAAAATCTGATGATGGTTTAGGTCCTATTTATGCAGAAATATAGAAAATTCTAAAGGGTTCACAAACTTTCAAGCACCACTGTAGTTTCTTTGTGATCTTGTAAACTGTCTTCATGTCTCTTCTAGGTATACACAATTCTTTAATTGCGTTCAGGTGCACATTGTTCATGGCGCACGGCATGGTGCGCGCAGCCCGAGGCACACCTTCAGGTGCACGTGCCACAGTGCGCATGACTGACTAAAGCGTGATACAAATAAACTTGATTTGGCTTGACTTGACATATGCAGGTTTTGTCCCATCAAGGATCAGTCCTCGACTGCCTGCATACATTTTTTTTTTCCCAAAACAACTTCTCAAGGCTTCCAGCCAAAGTTCAGCACAAAGATTAACCTGTCTGCTCAGCTGAGGAGATTTTCATTATCATATCATTCTTGAGGCCTGTTTATCATCCAGAAAGTCTGAAAGTTAAATTTGTAACTATTCTTTATACCACGGCTGCCAGGTTTTGTGTATAATATCACTGTATTTACACCACAATTCAGGATGTTGACAAGAAAAAAAGTAGATTACATTAATGTCATTTATCAGACACTCTTAAGCAGAGCGATGTACAGCACACCCAGAGCAGCCTGGGGGTTAGGTGCCTTGCTGAAGGGTACTTCAGCCATTCCTGCTGGGCCAGGGAATCAAACTGACAACCTTTTGGTCCCAAAGCTGCGTCTCTAACCATTTGTCCATGGCTTCCCATGTAGAAATAGAGCTACCTTTTTCTATGCCCAAGTACTGCATGCAGATGTTCAGTTTTAGTCAAGGCGGGAATTTTAGCAAAACTACATCAACTTTGAATCGTCAAGGGCGGACAAGCATCAACTTGAAAAGCTAACATGAGTTTGCATCTGATTGAGGCTAATGATAAATATGGCAAGAGATTGAAAGATATTTGCAGACAAAATGGTGTAATTTCCTAAAAAACAACATATTTTCTTTTCACATGAAAACATTGCATTATTTTCATCAGTTTAAAAACTTTTCATATTTGAGTACATTTTAGACTTAGCCACTTTCCTTTCACCTGAGCCCTTTTTTTTTTTTTTGATGCTTCCACTTTTGACACATTATCTATACTTTCCCTTTTCTCGGTACTTTATTCACCCCAATAATATTTGTTTATTTATACTCACCAGCCACTTTATTAGGAACACCCCTACATCCACCTGCTGTTTGATGCAGTTCCCTAATCAGCCAATCCCTTGATGCATCAAATCACACAGGTACAAATCAAGAGCTTCAGTTAATGTTCACAATGTTCACATATCAGAACAGGAAAAATTGTGATCTCACAGTGAAGTGTGACTTTCTGTCTTTCACTGTGGTATGGGTGCTGGTTTGAGCCAGAGGAGTATATTTGGTTTGAGTCTTTCAGAAACTGCTGATCTCCTTCCTGGGGTTTTCACACACAGCAGTCTGTAGAGTTTACACAGGATGGTGCGAAAAACAAACACTGAGTGAGTGAGTGAGTGAGTGAACGGCAGTCCTGTGGGTGGAAACAAACGTCTTGTTGATAAGAGAGGTCAGATGGAAATGGACAGATTGGTTCGAGGTTTTTTGCCAAGAAGGAAATAGTAACTCATATCATCACTCTTTACAACTGTGGTGAGCAGAAAAGCATGTCAGCATGCAACAGAAAGAAGAACACATTGGGTTCCATTCCTGCAGCCAAGATCAGGGATATTAGAATCAACAGCACGTTCCTATTAAAGTGGCCGGGGAGTGTATACTGCATTTCACATTTGAGGCAAATCTCAAAGTGCTACATAACGGTACACTAGACTAACTGTAAAACTGTAAAATGGCAAAAATATTTGGAAAGCAAAACCGCAAAGGTTAAAATAAAGCCAGTTTGAAAAAGAAGCATTTTCAAAAAGTCATTAAGGTATAACACTGATCCTGTTCTCAGGAGTATTTAGTTTAATAAACACACAAAAAAATGCTTGTTTTACTTCAAATATTCATAACGGTAAATGTCTGATTTTGGAAAACCCTCACGTAACCCAAAGGGGAAACAGGAACCGAGTTAACGTTACTTTTAGGAAAATTTTTAAAAGACTTTATTCATCTCATGTTCATTTGAGCACAATGAAACTCTTTCTCGAGTTTCTCTCTTCTGTATTTAACCCATTTGGGGATGTTAGCAGTGGCATCTGTTACCAAGGAGCGGGGGGTTATGTGTCTTGCCCATGGATGTGTTCATTTACTTTCCCCATGCACACATTGTCCAGCTGAATCAAACTGGTGAACTTTTGGTCACAAAGCTGCTTCTTGAACTTCCATCCATCCATGCATCCATTATTTGTAGCCACTTATCCTGTACAGGGTCACAGGGGAGCTGGAGCCTATCCCAGCTGACTATGGGTGAGAGGCGAGTTACACCCTGGACAAGTTGCCAGATCATCGCAGGACTGACACATAGAGACACACAACCATTCACACTCACATTCAGACCTACAAGTAAGAGACACCAATTAGCCTAACCTGCATGTCTTTGGACTGTGGGGGAAAATGGAGCACCCGGAGGAAACCCACACAGACATGGGGAGAACATGCAAACTCCACACAGAAAGGCCCTCGCCAGCAACTGGGCTTGAAACCAGAACCTTCTTGCTGTGAGGCGACAGTGCTAACCACTACACCACCGTGCCACCCCCCATCCTCTCATTTTTCTTTTAAAAGAAAAATGCAGCTTGTCGGTTTACCAAGAACCCACAAAGCATAAACTCTTCAAACTCCTCTTTCAAGAAGGTTGTCACAAACTGAGCAGGTGCACTCAGATGCAGGTGCAGCTTGAGTTCTTTCCTGAATACTGCAGGTGTAATCGTGGCAAGAAAAATCAATACTTGAGAACTAAATGCTACAATATTGCTACCTGCAGGATGAAAAAAGCAGAAATAAGGATTGCAGGATGATAACCTACTGTTTTACTCGATCAAAACATCTGCCCTTCACTGTTTTCATCTGCCCTGTCAGACACTTTATAGATTCCCTTTGAGAGGTGTTCCTGTACCCAGTTTACTGCTTCCTGTTTGGTGCTGGACAGAGCTCATCTATTGGTTGTTGCCATGACTGACACTTTCCATGTCAGTATTTGCATGAGCCAAGACTAAAAACATCTGGTAATTTGAAACACAGCTGATTTTATTTGAATATCAAGACGAGAATAAGACTGACTTAACACTGGTTCAGTTAACATTGATTTATACTTTGGAATTGTTATCCAGTAATTTTATCATGGTGTTTAATTCTTGTTCCTGCCCAGACTTCCTCCACACCCTCACACGACAGGGCTCGACAACCACAAAGCACAAACTCATCTTTCCTGAAGATGGAGTATGACGTGGTTACAGCTTTACCTCTGACTGTTACAAAGCACTGACACTGGAGACTCCTTCGATGAATGTTTATTAAACATCACCTTTACCAGAAAAATTCACCATATCAACAATTACACAAGGTTTTTTGTTTGTTTGTTTGTTTGTTTGTTTGTTTTTTAATGTGGCACATCTAATGGAAAAATCTGTGTGAATGAGCTGTTGCCATGGAAACGATAACCTATGAGAATGGGTGGCCCTCACCTGGGCGAACCAACAGGGGATGCCATGCTGATGTTGTTGTCCCAGAGGTGAATCTCAGTCTAAAACTGCTGTAATAGTCCCAAATGAGTTTGTTGATCTTTTCTGGTACATGGTATGTTGTTAAAGCTGTTGAAACAAGCTTGTGTGGAATGGATCTGTAGGCATTGGCAAGGTCAAGACAAATAACTGCCAGGTTCCTTCGGTTTCCCATTGCCTCCCTTATCAACTGAGTGACCACTCCTGTGTGTTCTAAACAGCCCGGCATGCCTGGAACTCCTCCCTTCTGCACTGTTGTGTCAATATAGGAATTCCTCAGGAGGTACTCAGTTAGCCGGTTAGCAAGAATCTTGAAAAATATCTTGCCTTCCATGCTGAGCAGGGAGATGGTGCGAAACTGTGAGATGCTGCTTGCATTCTCCTCCTTAGGTATCCAGACACCTTCAGCATATCGTCACTGCTTGGCTATCTTTCCCCTTCGCCATACTACCTTGATGAGTCTCCACAGCCTCTCAAGGAGTCTCGGACAATGTTTATAGACTTTGTATGGCACTCCACTCGGCCCTGCGGCTGCACTGGTTCGAGCAGCTCTCACTGTGCCCTTGACTTCTGCCAGGGTGGGCTCTTTGATGTTGAACGGAGTGGAGGGTTCTGGGGGTTGTAATGAGCTCTCTGCAGGGGGGCAGATCTTCCTCTCTCCTGCTGTCACTGTATGTTTCACAGAGGTGTTGATTCATGTCCTCTTCTGGGCAGGCCCAGTGTCCCATTTCATTTCTGCCCTAGCAGCTGTTTAGTAAATCCAAATGGATTTGCTATGAAGGCAGTGCGTTTGCGAGCCCTCTCTCTGCCGCTTTTCCTGTGGCACTCAGCACATCGAAGGGAGAGAAGCTTCTGTCTTAAGATGTTCTGAAGCTCTGTAAGGGCTGGTCTTTCCTCCTCACTTGCCTTCCTGTATTGCTGTTTTAGGGCCTTCAGTTCTTTCCTGAAGGGCGGCACGGTGGTGTAGTGGTTAGCGCTGTCGCCTCACAGCAAGAAGGTCCTGGGTTCGAGTCCCGTGGCCGGCGAGGGCCTTTCTGTGTGGAGTTTGCATGTTCTCCCCGTGTCCGTGTGGGTTTCCTCCGGGTACTCCGGTTTCCCCCACAGTCCAAAGACATGCAGGTTAGGTTAACTGGTGACTCTAAATTGACCGTAAGTGTGAATGTGAGTGTGAATGGTTGTCTGTGTCTATGTGTCAGCCCTGTGATGACCTAGCGACTTGTCCAGGGTGTACCCCGCCTTTTGCCCATAGTCAGCTGGGATAGGCTCCAGCTTGCCTGCGACCCTGTAGAAGGATAAAGCGGCTAGAGATAATGAAATGAGATGAGATGAGTTCTTTCCTGAGCTGGGAGATCTTGGTCTCATGCCAGTTTGGCCTGGCGGTGTTCTTGGCCTTTGGTTGTTTGATGACAAATCTCTCAGCGCCAATGCTGATGATCAGAGAAGACATCAGCTGGACTCACTGATTGACCCCCCCCCCCCCCGGACACTACTTCAAAGGTAGCATTAATGTCTTCATCCAACTGGCACCACTCAGTCTCCTTGTGTGCGGCAGGCCATAAGATCCGGCGATGTTCCGATGGCTTGCTAGGGGAAGCATGTAGAGCGTGGAGGTTCTGGACACTGTTGGGTTGCTCCAGGTCCTGTTCCTCCTCTGTCTCACCAGGGTCAATGCTAGACACTGGCTCTGTGTGTTGTTTGACTTGCTTCCTCCTTGTGTGGATCCTCAGGCCTCTCAGGTTCTTACAGACCTTGCCACAGAAACAGATTGCCCTTGGTGGCGATAATCCATTGCTCATGTCTTGTACCCTGAGATCCGTCTGTTTGGGATGCTCAACCCCCCCCCCCGAGCACCCCTGGGGGTATCTTTCCTTGGCACTTTCTGTAGCTTAGTGTAGGGGCTCCCTCACGGGAGCTGCAGCTCAGGGTGCTAACCCTCGCTGTCCTGGTTGCCATCTCTCTGTGCTGTCCACTGTCTCTCCAGTCATCACCGCACTATTCACAGTTGTCATCCAGCCTTTCCTGGAAGTCACTGGCAGGCCAGTAATGATAGTTCCATGAAACACCTTGACAGTGTGGCTTGGACACATAGTCAGTGATGAACCCAGGGTCATTGGGTGTTTCAGGTCTTACATCATCAGACACCCTCACCTGGGTGACCCAACAGGGGATGACCAGTCCCCGGTTTGTGTCCAAGCAGCGCGCTACGCCATGTATCTCCTCTCTTGATCCACAGCCACCTTGAGGCTTTTTCGTCAGCCTCACTGATGTTTCTGGTGGCTCTTTTTTTAGCAACCCTCTGATGCCAAGCAGCCTGAATGCCTGGTGTACAGATTGCCCTAGAAAACCCCTGCAGCCCACCTCAATTGACTCACAGCGGTGTAGCGTCAGCCACATAAAAATTTTTACTTATCAGTAGCGTAAAATAGTATCTATGTAAAGTAAGACATAGAAAGCCTCACTTTAAGAGAAATTCGGGGCGAGCGTGAGCATAGGAAGTCTATAGGGTTCTTCTCTGTCACTCACCCTGTCACTGACACACGCACACACCTCCTCACCCCTGTCCTATGGCCTTAGACCCTTTAAATCACGTGCTCGTTTTGAATGGGGAGGGGGAAAGAGGAATGAATGAAGGTAGATGGAAGCCGGCGCAGGGACATTCTGACATCCTTCAGTACTCTTCAATGCTCCGAGATAGATTGACTACTACACGCTTAAGGATTAATTTTTTTCCTTCTTCGCCCTTTTTGAGGAAGGTACATACGGACTTAAACCCACATCTGAAGAGGTGAGATCGCTCCTTTTTTTTTCCTATTTTTTTTGCTGGCGAGGATTGTTTGTTTTTGGAAAGCGCACGGGCGGTGCGCGGGGTTTTGTTATACTGCTTGCGCAGTGGTTGGACTAAAGACTCTGCCCTGAAGGCTATTCTCTCACTCTTTCTCACTATGCACCATCACACAATAAAATATTCACTTTGGAAATATGTTGTAAGCGCGTTTCATGCATTAAGTTACAAGATTTGTTAACGGCTCGTATCGAGTTCGTTACAGTGGAGGCCCCAGTGAGAAATTGAACGCGCTTTCTTTCTAACTTTAATTTTTCTCCTTTCGCCTACTAATAGCCTTTCCTTTTCTGTCCTTCATCATATATGGCAGAGCAGCTTGCTGAGGGGGCTTTAGAGCCTTTACGTGAGTCATCTGAACAGGGAGGGTTAGACAGGCCACCAATATCCATTGATGCTGAAATGGCACATCTAGCGCACCCTCACGTTACCTTTAGAGAACGGGTAGATCATCTCGCTGAATCCCTTGGTAGCCTGTATCTTGGTGAGGACGAGAGCAGAACTTCAAGCTCTAATGTTGAAGGTGGGGAGGGTGATGATTATAATGAGGAGGAAGAGATTAACAATGACGGTGAAGATGAAACAAATGTTACCGTGTCTCATGCGTCTGTCCAACAAGTGGAAATACACGAACTCAGAAGAGCACTTGATGAAATGAAAATTCGTTTGACTGATCTAGAAACGCAAGTGTCTGAATCAAACACCAGTATCATTAACAGAGAAGGTTTAATGAGACAAATGGTTGACAATAAAATTGGGACAGTGAAAACTTTTGCTGTTAATATTGTCGCGAAACTGGAGGATGCAGTTGTACGCTGCTTACAAAGACGTGACCATCAGTGGGAAGCTCAGTTGAGGCACTTAAAACTCACCAGCACGCCCAAACTGTCTCCTGTGAATCAGACAGAAGGACAATCACCTGTGAGGTTTCAATATGACACTCAGAGCCCCCCTAGCTTTACGGGTGTAAGAACATCTAAGCTCCCCATTAAATTGAATTTTCCCGAATTTGGTGGTGACAGTGAAATAAAAGACCCCATGACTTACATAGAGCTATGTAAGGAATTTCTGGATTTAAGACCCACACCAGACAATGAAATATTAGCCACACTGTCTTCTGTGCTGAAAGGTCCAGCCAAAAGCTGGTGGATAGCAGAGCGGAAGAACATCCATACATGGGAGGAATTTAAAACTGCATTCCTATCAGCATTCTTGTCCACTGATTTTGTTCAGGAAATTGAAGAACGGTTGCGTACTCGTATCCAGAGTCTAAATGAACCCATTAGGGACTTTGCTTACGATTATAGAGCTCTCTGTCTGAAATGGAAGCCCGACATTGATGAGGCTACATTGGTCCGCCGCATTCTCAGTAATGCCAATCCGAAAATCGCTTCAGGCCTACGTGGAACAGTGAACACAGTGGCTGAATTAGTGAAAGTAGGCAGCATGATCGAGAATGATCTAGCATCAATGAAAAATTATTGGGCACGAGTCAATAATGAGAAAGCAGCTAAACAGCAACCAAAGACAAAAAAAGCTGAAGTAATTGTTGTGAAATCTGAAACACACTCCCATGCTCTTCCCAAACATCTACCGTCTCTCCTGGCCGTCAATCTCTCTATCAGAGGTTTCCAAGGAGCCGCCCTGCTGGACACAGGGAGTACTTTCTCTCTGATGCGCGACAAACTGTGGCAGCAGATTAAGAAGCCACAGGAAAACCTGTCACCGTGTGGTGATCAGGAGTTTGCCCTGGCCAATGGGACAGCCAAAAAGGCCTTAGGGATAGTTAACTGTACCCTTGACCTCCATAACACGTACTGGACACACTCCATGTATGTCTTATCTGATGAAGACCTGGCTTTCCCTCTTATCTTAGGCCTAGACTTTCTACAAAAGAGTGGCGTGCACCTGGATTTTAAGCGGGGAACCTATGGAGTAAGAAATGGAGGGAAAATAACACACTATCTGCATCCTGACCAGAACGAGTGGGGAAATGAATGGTGTACAGTGGAACCAGCAAGAGTTCACATCTATTATGCTCTGCCTCATAGAAAGCCAGCACCTAACACATCTGTTCATCTTAGCGTCTTGTCTGACTTACCCCAGCAGCCTAGGCCTGAGCTGCTACAGCTGATGAATAAGTGGCCGTCCGTCTGCTCTGGAAGACTTGGAAGGACGACCGCTGTAGAACACACCATCCGGCTGACCGATGACATCCCTTTGCGCTGTCCATCTTATCGAGTGTCTCCACTAAAGAGGGAGATTATCCAGCAGCAACTGAAGGAGATGGAAGCTGATGGGATTATTGAGCCTTCCTCCTCCCCATGGGCCTCTCCAGTTGTTCTAGTGCCCAAGCCTGAAGGGAAATGGCGATTTTGTGTCGATTACAGGCGCCTGAATAAAAAGACTCTGTTTGATGCCTATCCAATGCCGAAGATCCATGACATCCTTGAGTCCTTTTCTGGTGCCTCGGTATTTAGCTCTCTAGATCTACGCTCAGGATACTGGCAAGTCCCAATGGACAAGGACAGTGTTGAGAAAACAGCATTCATCACGCCTTATGGTCTCTTCCATTTCCTTTCAATGCCTTTCGGTCTCAAGAACTCGGGAGCCACATTTCAGAGGCTTATGGAGACAGTCCTGGCCGAATTGAAGGGGGTATGCTGTTTTGTTTACATAGACGACATTATTGTCTTTTCAAAGTCTGAAGCTGCCCACCTGGCTGATCTGAGGAAGGTGTTTGAGAAGCTCCATCTAGCCTCACTGACCCTCAACCTGAAGAAATGTCATTTCTTCAAGACCTCCTTGACGTTCTTAGGCCATCAAGTGTCCAGCCAGGGTATTGCAGCTGACTCTGAGAAGCTCAAGGCCATCAGTGACTATCCTAGGCCTCAAAACATCAAAGAGCTCCAGAGGTTTCTGGGTCTTGCCGGCTGGTATCATAAATTCATTAAAAACTTTGCAGATCTGGCCGCCCCTCTTCACAATCTCAAAAAGAAGGATGTTGAATGGAAGTGGACGAAGGACTGTGAGAGGAGCTGGGAAAGACTGAAAGAGGCACTACAATCTCCCCCGGTGCTTGCTCATCCAGACCTGTCGAAGTCCTTTAAGGTTGCCACGGATGCTAGTGACATTGGGCTAGGTGCAGTATTGACACAGGACGATGATGATGGCGAACACGCTATTGCCTTTGCTTCCCGCCTACTGAATGGGGCCGAGAGAAACTACTCTACATCTGAAAAGGAGTGTTTGGCTGTGGTATGGGCTGTGGAGAAATGGCAACACTTCCTTGAAGGAGTCCAATTTGAAGTGGTGACAGACCATGCAGCCCTGTCTTGGGTCTTTAACACCCCCAAAACTTCTTCACGCCTCATACGCTGGGCACTGAGACTCCAGCCCTTCACCTTTACTGTGCGTTACAGAAAGGGTACATTAAATGTTGTTCCCGACGCCTTGTCACGCAGTCCAATGTCCGCTGATAATACCACCATGATGACACCACGCCTCGCTATATGTGCTGCCTCCACAAAAGTGGTTGTTGATCTGCCCAACTCCCTGGATGAAATTTCTGCTGCTCAAGGAAGAGACACTTACATCGCAGGGGTCCGTGGGCAGATGTCTTCCTCTGACTCTGTTTCTCCTAGCCGCATCACCTTTGTTGACCAGCAAGGGCTGCTTTACAGGCGAGTCCCAATTGCACGGGATGGACACAAATTCCAGCTAGTTGTCCCAAAGGAGCTGCAGTCCACTTTCTTGCAGTATTACCATGACAATCCTTTAGGCGGACACTTTGGGCGCCTGAAGACCCTCCGGCACATCCTAGAGGTTGCTTGGTGGCCCGATATCCGCAAAGACACCTGGGCCCACATCAGAGAGTGTACTGTCTGCCAGCAACATAAGCCTTCCAATTCTAAACCCAGTGGTCTGCTGCAATCGACCCAAGTGTTAGAGGTTGGTGAAATGATGGGTATTGACGTCATGGGCCCATTTCCTCGCAGCCGCAAGGGTAACTGCTACTTGGTGGTCCTTGTGGATTATTACTCCAAATGGACAGAGTTGTTCCCTGTGCGTGATAGCCGGACCCCAAAGCTAGTAAGGATTCTCACAGAAGAGATATTCACGAGGTGGGGTACACCAAAATATCTTCTATCCGACAGGGGGAGCCAGTTTACCAGTCACCTCTTGAAAGCTGCCTGCAAATCATGGGGAGTGATAAATAAGTTCACCACAAGCTATCATCCACAAACGAACCAGACTGAGCGGGTCAACCGAACACTCAAAACCATGATAGCCTCCTATGTGGGGGAAAAACATAACAACTGGGACCAGTGGGTACATGAGTTCCGGTTCGCCATCAACTCTTCATGGCAAGAGTCCACTGGCTTTGCGCCAGCCATGCTGCATCTGGGACGTAGTCTCAAAGGTCCTCTTGACCAACTTTTGTCAAAGGCTCTGCCTCCAACCTCCTCGCAACACTCTCTACTGGAAAGACAGCTGGAACTGTCGAAACAAGTGGCTGCCAATGTAAAAAGAGCACAGGACAAACAAACTAAATATTACAACTTAAAAAGGAGAAACATGGAACTTTTTGAAGGGGACATGGTGTGGGTCAAAGCCCATCCACTATCTGATGCTGTAAAAGGATTCTCAGCCAAACTGGCACCAAAGTGGACGGGACCATGCATTGTAAAGAAGAAATTGGGAGCCCTAAATTACAAGGTCCAGTTCCCTGACAATTCCACTGACAATGTGAACGTGGTGAATCTTAAACCCTACTTTGGTCCTTCTCTCGACATATCCAGTCTGGGGGGGGGAACTATGTAGCGTCAGCCACATAAAAATTTTTACTTATCAGTAGCGTAAAATAGTATCTATGTAAAGTAAGACATAGAAAGCCTCACTTTAAGAGAAATTCGGGGCGAGCGTGAGCATAGGAAGTCTATAGGGTTCTTCTCTGTCACTCACCCTGTCACTGACACACGCACACACCTCCTCACCCCTGTCCTATGGCCTTAGACCCTTTAAATCACGTGCTCGTTTTGAATGGGGAGGGGGAAAGAGGAATGAATGAAGGTAGATGGAAGCCGGCGCAGGGACATTCTGACATCCTTCAGTACTCTTCAATGCTCCGAGATAGATTGACTACTACACGCTTAAGGATTAATTTTTTTCCTTCTTCGCCCTTTTTGAGGAAGGTACATACGGACTTAAACCCACATCTGAAGAGGTGAGATCGCTCCTTTTTTTTTCCTATTGTTTTTGCTGGCGAGGATTGTTTGTTTTTGGAAAGCGCACGGGCGGTGCGCGGGGTTTTGTTATACTGCTTGCGCAGTGGTTGGACTAAAGACTCTGCCCTGAAGGCTATTCTCTCACTCTTTCTCACTATGCACCATCACACAATAAAATATTCACTTTGGAAATATGTTGTAAGCGCGTTTCATGCATTAAGTTACAAGATTTGTTAACGGCTCGTATCGAGTTCGTTACAGCGGGCCCTCCAGCCACTCTTTCTGCAGGCCTCTACCAGTTCCAGGTATTTGGCCTCCTTGCGTTCGTGGGCCTCCTCCATCCGGTCTTCCCAGGGGACTGTAAACTCCAGCAGCACTACTTGATTAGTGGGCTCAGATGTTAAGACCAAGTCTTGCCTGAGTAACATCCTTGCAATGCACTCTGGGAACTTCAGCTGCCTCCCAAGGTCCACTTTCAACTGCCAGTCATGGGCTGTGGCTAGTAGCCCAGTCGAGACCTTGTGTGTCGCCTGAGGTTTCTCCCCTGCCCTGATGAAGGTGATGTTGTGCCTTGATGGGAGCTGATGTTTCCTCTGCTGGATTCTGAGGAGATGGCGTCAGCTACTGCCTTCAGCACATGGTCATGGTGCCAGGTGTACCTCCCCTCTCCCAGGGCTTTAGGGCAGCAGCTTAGGATGTGCTCTAGGGAGCCTAGTCCCGGGCACAGTGGACATGCTGGTGTTTCTGCTAGCCCCCAGCAATGCACACTTATGCAGTTACCTTATTGTACATGCTTGTATTTTTTATGTTTTTCCCCCTAACAGATTTGTTTGTTTTTCAATTAAATTGTACAGGTTATAGGTCACATAAAAGGTGGGGAAAGTTTTGAAATTATTTATTGTGGTCTCATTTTTTTACATCAGAAAAACCTATCATTTTAACGGGCTGTGTACACTTTTTATATCCACTGTAGTAACTCATATAACCACTCTTTCCAACCATGGTGAGCAGAAAAGCATCTCAGCATGCAACAACAGACAGAACAGCACACTGGGTTCCATTCCTGCAGCCAAGAACAGGGATCTTTGAATCAACAACAAGTTCCGATTAAAGTGGCCGGTGAATGTAGATGTAGCAAAAATTGCGGAGTAGGACACAAAGTGCTGATAAACATCCTTTTTCTCAAACATCTTTGTCTCCTATGTTGCAGTTTTCACTTCCTCTAACTCAATGAAGATGTTGCAATGAAGCTGACGCACTTTCAGGTGTTATAATCAAGTGCAGCTTAAAGGACCACAGTAGAGTGACGCCTGATTTAAAATGCCTGAAAGATTTTCCAAAATGGAGAGGAATTGACCGATTTTTGTTGAACTGCTCATTAAGGCTTAATTAATCTGTAACTTCATTAATAATTATAATGAAGCAAATCTGTGTAGAACTTATATGCACCCTAGGTATCCCTACCTTCCTGCTAGAAAGAATCAACATCGGTGAAGAATTGAGGGAGAAGTGATTTGTGTGGAAACTGCTCATTAGGGATTGATTAATTACTCCATATATTCATTATTAATTGCAATTATGCACATTTAGGTAGAAGTTATATGCGCCCCAGGTGGACCTACCTTTCTGCCAAAAAAGAATAAAAATCAGTGAAGAATTGAGAAACAAGAAGCGATTTTCATGAAATGTGGATGACGCCGGATGATGGATGACACATGATGGCATAAACTCATGTCCTGTCAGCCGGATGAGCTAACAGCAATGGAAAGTCATGTACGAGTGATGAGAAACATGTGCAGTAAATGTATAAATTGTAAAGCATTTTTAAAATGAATTAGTTTTTCCAGGAGAGAAATGCAGCTCTGTGCACAGCAAGTGGTCAGTGCTTTAACACAGGAAAGCATTTTATCTCACCTCATTCTCATCTCATTATCTCTAGCCGCTTTATCCTGTTCTACAGGGTCGCAGGCAAGCTGGAGCCTATCCCAGCTGACTACGGGCGAAAGGCGGGGTACACCCTGGACAAGTCGCCAGGTCATCACAGGGCTGACACATAGACACAGACAACCATTCACACTCACATTCACACCTACGGTCAATTTAGAGTCACCAGTTAACCTAACCTGCATGTCTTTGGACTGTGGGGGAGACCGGAGCACCCAGAGGAAACCCACGCGGACACAGGGAGAACATGCAAACTCCATACAGAAAGGCCCTTGCTGGCCACAGGGCTCGAACCCGAACCTTCTTGCTGTGAGGCGACAGCGCTAACCACTACACCACTATGCCGCCCGGAAAGCATTTTAGCATATTTATTTTGTTTGTAAAGAAATATGGTACAAGCGGCAGTGTTTAGGTTGGATTCAAAAGCAACAGGACATCATCTTTAATTAGTGTCATATTAATGAACCTGGAATTGGTTGGAACTTGGAATGGATCGTGGATTATGAAGAAATTTTCTGATTTTATGAATAAAAATGTGATAACCTATTAGAATGAGTGCATTAATAGATTAGATTAGATAAAACTTTATTGATCCCTTTGGGAGGGTTCCCTCAGGGAAATTAAGAATAGTGGATCTTGTCGTGCGTGAAGCTACATACTGTGTGTCAAAGAATATGGTTGAACTGATCTTTGATGGCTTTTGTGACCGTACGATGTCTGTACAAATGAGAAACGACATACGTGTACCACCACAGGGAATCCGATCGTAAATGTAAGGCAACATATCTCATAAACACTTGACCACCAGACAATGAAATTTGCACCTTTATTTACAAAAGATAGATTTTTTTTTATTCAGCCTTATGGGTTTTTTTAACTTGGTTTTAAAAAAAAATAAGGTGGGATTATTTACGAACACATTTCACACTCATCAGGAGCTGTGTTTATACAATTCCTAAATTTGTATTTGATTTGAATATCTGTACTGTTCTCGCAAATCAGCTAGCATGGCCTGAATCCCTTTTCCATGGACGGTGTTGGAATATTGTTGGCACAGTACTGGGTTTGAGTTGAACGCGACCTGTGTGGCCCAAGAGTTCGACCTGGAGATTTCTTTCAAAGCAATCGGGCTCAAATTGGTCCTCGTAAACAGCAGAATTTCTATTAAAAGCCAGCGTTTCTAAAGTGTGACCCGTTCCCAAGTTGTGAAGCCACTGTTTGCTGTTTAGCAAGTCATTTACGTTGCTTGGTTGTTGACAATGGAACACAGAAAAAACGCTTTGCCTTATTATCATGTTTATTATTTTTGCAATCACAGGCTTTGCATTCTGCCGTGTTTTCAACAATGTTTTGTTCATCTGACGACATCGCGGTGCCAGGAACAGCGAGCCAATCAGGATGCAGGAAACCTATCAATAATTGTACGTCATGCTGACCTTTAACACCACCCACAAACTGGCAATACGGTGACGCCCAGAAGTGGAACATAAGTGACCGGGAGTACAAAAGAATTTTAAAGCCCTAATTTATGGGACACAGTGTGACAGTACTGGGGAATCACAATACACTTGTGCAAAATGTGTAACATTTCTAGCCGATGTTTGTTTATTTTTCGCTGAGGGACCCTTTAAAATGATGGCGCGAATGAGAGGATGAGATGAGAGCTGTTTGCCAGCTGTCTCTGCTGAAAAGGAAAACTTCCTGGTCGAAACATTAAGAATCAGAATAATGAATGTTGTCATAATTCAGTTTTAATAGTATTTATGAACACATTTTACATTCATCGGGAGCTCCGTGTATAAATCCATAATTTGCAGCTGCACTACGCTCAGCGGTACTGTTATAGAAAATTAATCAACACCTTCATTCTGACCAATCAGGATCCAGAATTCAACAGCGATGTGGTATACATTTCTTTTTTTGTTTTTGTTTTTCCATGAAAACAATTAAGTTTCCCAGAAAATATAAGTGTTCAGAAGGACTGGAGCAAATCTTAAAGAAGCAAAGTCTTCATGAAGCAAACAAACAAATCGATATCCATATAAAATAAATGAATGTTGAAAGTGTGTTTAGCGGTTACAGGAAGAAGTGTTGTGTAAGCACTACAGAGCGTGGTTGTGTTTTCCATCGTGTGTGAAATCACAGTGTTAAGAATCATTTCTTATTTCTAATTATCCTCAGTCATCTGGGTGGCCTTTCTCGCAGTATGCTGGAGGACTTTCCATGGGTGCACTGCTCATGGCGACAGCGTTCATTGTACTGACCCCCTGTAAAATAAATAAAGAAAGAAGGAAATAAAGAAATGGAGAACACGGTGTAGGTATTCTCAGCTATGCTTCGTAATGGTGTAAAGAGTAAATGATGGATCACAAAGAGGAAAAACTGTTGGTGTTGGTCATACACTATGTAGACCTTGAGTTAGCCTAGTGGTTAGTGTATCCGCCTCTCAACCGGGAGATCGTCAGTTGTACTCACGGTCGGGTCATACCAAAGACCATCAAAAAATGGCACCTACTGCTGTCTGGCAAGGCACTCTGCAATACAGATGCGAGTGGGGAAGGGTTACCAGAGGACCCGCCCCCCACTGGAACCCTAGCTGTATAGGCGAGGGGCTGAGGGCTCTCAAAACGGAGATCAGCGCTGCACCCATACGCCTCAAAGAGGTTAGTACTGGGACAGGAGACGACCTGGGAAGACCTGGTGTGACGGGGACTTTGACTTGATACAGTTTGTAGATATATATCATATGGTTTCCAGTCAAAGTCCAGTCGATTAAATGGGTTATGTTCTATACTTTAATATCCACAGATCCAGATTCTTCACTCCATCTTCCCCCACAGAGAGGACAGTCAGACACCTTTAAATAATGTGATCTGTCCTTGCCATGTCAGTGTACAGTCCATTTACAGACTGAAGCTCATCTGTTCCTCATTACAACTGACCTCATTTATCATCCTGAACACAAAAATGAACTAATTTAGTCATAATTTGTTTATAAAGGCATTTTAAGAAATATAATTGTTACAAAGGGCTGACCTGTGCCAGAGTACCTATTCTATTAATATTATTATTAGCCAATCAGAGAGCGCCTCCTCCCACGCAGGCATGTGAAGGACGCCTGCCACTTTAATATTCCAGAAAAAGTTCGGGGTGAGGTCGCCATTTTAGACTGATGAGTCAGCAGTGTTTCTAGGTTTACTTAGTGCCTTGATTTATGCCATTGGTTTCTTGTGTGCGTTCAGAAATGTAAGTACACTTACTTATTTGCTGTTTATAAGACAGATATTCGGCGGCACGGTGGTGTAGTGGTTAGCGCTGTCGCCTCACAGCAAGAAGGTCCTGGGTTCGAACCCTGGGTCCGGCGAGGGCCTTTCTGTGTGGAGTTTGCATGTTCTCCCCGTGTCTGCGTGGGTTTCCTCCGGGTGCTCCGGTTTCCCCCACAGTCCAAAGACATGCAGGTTAGGTTGACTGGTGACTCTAAATTGACCGTAGGTGTGAATGAGAGTGTGAATGGTTGTCTGTGTCTATGTGTCAGCCCTGTGATGACCTGGCGACTTGTCCAGGGTGTACCCCGCCTTTCGCCCATAGTCAGCTGGGATAGGCTCCGGCTTGCCTGCGACCCTGTAGAAGGATAAAGCGGCTAGAGATAATGAGAATGAGATGAGAAGACAGATATTCTGTTTAAACATGGCTTCATATAATTCGCGGAGGTAAATTTCTACCGCGGAATTTAGTGCGAGTTAACCGCGAGGTTATAGTCTTTAATGTTTTATCTAACGTCTTGATATTGTGTATATTCATGCTTATGCTGTTGATATATGTGTAAAACGGACTTTCGTAGTAATTATTTGGCAGAGTATGGGGGGAACAGTACCGTTTTGACTTACTGTGTTTATAACTTGTAGTAGAGCATTTTGTGTTTAGCTCACTGTAGGTCAGGCTATTCATATTTCTCTGTAAAGCTATGGATGCTAATTTCTTATGTCATTATGCTTAGGAGTAATTGTTTTCCTCTATGTCATTTCTATTTCCCTTTCAGAACAACCACACACACACACCCCACAAACTAATTAATGTCATTATTGAGTTCTTATTAATAAATCCCCAAGAACCTTATCTTCCACATCTTCAATTGTGCATTCTTACCGATGCCCCTCAGTGGCCATGACTTTCCGCAAAGAACATATCATTCACCAAAACAAATTGGAGGCCCCAGCGAGGATTGAGTGGTCATTGTGGATTTATTGAAGATGTTCCCAGATCAGAGAAGGAGCCCTCCGCCTGCAGATGTGCGTCCCCGCCGTGCAGTGCGGCAGCCAGCCTGGCTGGAGGACTATGCCATCTCTCTTCCAGCCCTGCAGCGGTCCAACTACCCCCCTCATGATGCAGCTTACTTACCCGGACAACAGCGCTATCATAGCATGGAGGGAGCTTCAGAGAGATATGCCAGGATGACGCCTCTCACACCTCCAGCTCTGGGGGAAGAGCGTGGTGCAGCACAGGTAGCAGGAATTCAGCACTCAGTCTACTTACCTGAACCTGTCGCCCCCCTTTACCAGAGCACACCTGCTGTGCCACGAAGTAAGCCCATCACTGAAGCTGCGCCTGATGTCATGGCTGTTCTGCATAGGATAGTGGAGGATAACCAGAGAATGCAACAACAGATGTTGGACCTGCACAGGTGACTCGACACTAATGCTGCACTGCCACACTCACCGTCTCAACCGCCATCTGCCCCACCTCCTTCTCTTCATATGCCTGCACCATATCCACAACTGCGTCCTATTAAGCAGGAAAGGGAGTGGTCCCAGTCCTTTGGACCGCCACCGCCACCATCTGCTCAACCCAGTGCATACATGTTGCCTCCAGGAGATGACGGTGACTGGCCACTGCCTCCACCTCCCATAGCAGAGGAAGCGGAGCAGCCAGCCTCTCCGGTAAAGGACTTAATGGAAGAGCTTACAGCACGCCTGAGGGCATTGCACCCAGTTCAGCCGCGCCCAGTGCTGCCTCAACCTCCACCACCAGTACCCAGGGTACTAACACCAGAGTATTGTCTACCATACACGCCATCAGCGTCAGAGTTTGGTGAGCCAATATCTGCCCCCCAGAGGGAGAGAGTGTATTGTGGGCCCAAGGCAAAAATCCCTCCATTCACCAAAGGAGATCCAAGGGAGTTCACGAGGCTGAAGGATGCACCGGAGAATCTGCTGCCAAGGGACGCAACAGAGCGCTTTAAGTTCCAGATACTGGTCGATCACCTAAAGTATGAAGACGCTCTGCTCATCGCCAATTCATACACCAACTCCCCTCAGCCCTACACCGATACAATGGCCAGCCTTACAGAGCACTATGGACAGCCACACCAGCTGGCACTCAGGTACATCGCGGACCTGATGGACGCCCAGAGCGTTGCACATGGCGACACTAAAGGCTTCAAGAGGTTCGCACTCCAAGTAAGATCACTGGTGGGCCTACTGAATCAGCTTGGGACGAGTGGACAGACCGAACTCTGTTGTGGCTCACACGTATCCCGGCTCTTGTCTAAGTTGCCCCAGGACATGAGGGCAGAGTTCAAGAGGTTCCTGTACCCACAGCGAGTCACCATACCTACCCTTCTGCACTTCTCTGACTGGCTCAATTATGAGTTGAAGATGCAGCAGTCTATGTGTGACCCTCGGGACCATGATGAGAAGAGCAAGGCAAAGTCTAGGACTGACCGTCGCCAAGACAGCAAGAGTGCCAAAGTCACTAGCATTTTGCAGACTACGGATCAGCCTGAAAGTGCCCCAGTAGCAGCTACGCCACCCTCCAATGCCAAGCAGGTGGAGAAAACCTCATATTGCCCCTACTGCAACAACAACCAGCACTTCCTTGATCACTGTGCTAACTTTAAGCTGCTCACTGTGGAACAGAAGACGGCGTGGATCAAGACCAACAGAAGATGCTGGCGTTGTGGCAGACTGCACCAGGCCGCCCAGTGTCGTCTGAAGATGCTGTGCCAAAGGTGTAAAGACAAACATCTGCATGCCTTACATGATGTGAATGCCAAGTCTGAAACCGAGACAAAGAACCTAGCCTGCTTTGTTAGCACACCCAGTGTCAATGACGTCTTGTACTTGGACAGGCGGTCAGGCTGCAATCAGGTACTCCTGAAAGTGAGTCGAGTGTTACTGCGGAATGGCCCTCACACCCTGGAGACATGTGCCATTCTCGATGATGGTTCAGAGAGGACCATTCTACTCCCAGCAGCTGCCCACAGCCTTAAGCTCACAGGCCAGCCTGAGGACCTGGCCTTGAGGACAGTCCGCCAAGATCTCAGAGTCCTACATGGCACTACCGTGTCGTTCTCCATCTCGCCAGTGGACCAGCCAAAGCAGTCCTTCAAGATACAGCGGGCCTTTACAGCTGAGCAGTTGAGTCTGGCAGAGCATTCATACCCGGTGAAGGCTCTTCGACGAAATCACAAGCACCTGAGTGGTATCCCATTCAAGGCTCTAGATGGAGTGCACCCGCTGCTTCTAATTGGGTCTGACCACCCTCACCTCGTCACTCCAGTGGAACCAGTGCGCCTGGGACCACCCGGAACTCCAGCAGCAGTGAAGACGAGGTTAGGCTGGACACTACAAGGGCCAGTTCTGCAGAGGAAGCCACAGCCGTCTGAACAGAGCTGCATGCATCTGTCAACCTTCTCCCCCACTGCTGAGCTCCTGCATAGTGTCGAGAGATTGTGGCAGTTGGATGTTCTCCCTTACAGGAGTGAGAAGCTGGTCACCTGCTCCAGGCAGGATCAGGATGCTATCCACCTGTTGGAAGAGAAGACCACACGCATCGATGTAGATGGTATCCAACGATACGCTGCTCCACTCCTACGGGTGAAGAATATGCCACAGCTGCATACACCCAAAGAGGCCGTGCTGGCTAACCTCCGCAGCACAGAAAGGCGCCTACTGAAAGACACAGAGCATGCAGTGGCATACTGTGCAGAGATCGCCAAGCTGGAGACAGCCGGCTACGCAGTCAAGGTGCCAGAAGAGGACCTCAAGAGTGCAGCAGAATCGTGGTACGTGCTGTACCACATGGTGTCCCACAACGGCAAGAACAGGATTGTCTTTAACTGTTCATTCATGTACAAGGGAGACAACCTGAACGAGCTGCTGCTGCCAGGGCCCACTCTAAGCTCCAGCCTAATTGGTATCCTACTGCGCTTCCGAGAGCATGCCGTTGCAGTCAGCAGCGATATCAAGGGCATGTTTCATCAGGTGAGGCTACTCCCCAAAGACAAGCCCTTGCTTCGCTTTCTGTGGTGCAACCTGGAAACAGAGAAACCACCGAACACCTATGTCTGGCAAGTCTTGCCCTTCGGCACAACATGTAGCCCCTGCTGTGCTACCTTCGCGCTGCAGAAGCACGTCCTTGACCACAGCCAGCAAGACGATGATGTTCGGGTGGCCATAGAGAGGTCATTCTATGTGGATAACTGCCTCCAGAGTATTGCCTCTGTGGACGAAGCTCAACAGTTCGTGGACAAGATCACCTCACTGCTGGCTTCTGGAGGATTCGAGCTGTGTCAATGGGCTAGTAACGTCCCTGACTCGATCAGCCACTTGCCAAGGGAAGCCAGGTTGGAGAGCAGCGAGCTATGGCTCAATGAGTCCAGTACCGACCCGCAGGAGCTAGCTCTAGGGCTCCGTTGGCTCTGCAACTCGGACACCTTGAGGTACAAGTACCGGATGCCAGATAATCCCATACCCACGATGCGGAACATCTACAGAGTCCTGGCCCGCTTGTATGATCCCTTGGGATTCATTGTCCCTTTCACAACACGAGCCAAAGTCCTAGTGCAGCACTTGTGGGACAAGCGAAGGGAGTGGGACGATCCCTCACATCCGGAGGATGTGCTGCAACCCTGGCTGGCATGGGAAGAGGAGCTGCAGCATCTCTCAGAGATCTCCCTACCCCGTTGTTACGTGAGCCGTGAGCTGGACATCTCAAGCTGCCAAAGAGACCTGCATGTCTTTGCCGATGCGTCCGAAAGGGCCTACGGTTCTGTAGCCTACCTGAGAACGAAGACTCCTGATGGCCATGTGGAGGTGTCCTTCTTGTCTGCAAGATCGCGAGTAGCCCCAAAGAAACAGCTGTCGATGCCCAGGCTTGAGTTGTGTGCTGCACTGACAGCAGCTCAGTTGGCTTCACGTCTGCAGCGAGAGCTCACATTGCCCATCAATGAAGTTGTGCTGTGGACCGATTCCACCACAGTCCTTACCTGGCTCCGTTCTGACTCCTGCCGCTACAAAGTGTTTGTGGGGACGCGGGTAGCCAAGATCCAGGACCTGACTGATGTCCATGTGTGGAGGTATGTGGACTTGGCCAATAACCCAGCTGATAATAATAATAATAATAATAATAATACGTTTTATTTATATTGCCCTTTACATCCAAAGATCTCAAAGGGCTACAAGTTAAAAAGAGAAATTAGAATCTAAAAAGATCTATTTCACAATGAGGAAACCAGAGCACCCAGAGGAAACCCACACAGACACAGGGAGAACATGCAAAAGTCCCAGTCAGCCATGAAGTTTGAACTCTGGTTATAGGTTAGATAGCAAGTTAGGAGGAGGAGAGGACGCTGGCGCTGTCTGTTCGCCGCTTCTCCTATCTCTGAGTTAAACGGCTTCATGCGCTTATAGTTTAACAGAATATACTAATGTTGAGTCTGTTAAATACATTTTTACTGTTCGTGTTACTGACCAGTCGGACCTGTTGGATAGTGAGGTTGCTGTTATTGAGTCCTGGCTGCTCAACGTTAACGTCAAGTTACCTGCTGCTGCTTGCACAACATTGTGAAGGGACTCCTGGGATCTGCGTCGCCGTGGCGGCTGGAATATCTCCTCTCTGGTCCTGGCCTGGGTTTCAGGCCTTTGCTTGTCCCTGCCCGTGAGAAGTGCATCTGGCAAGACTTGTAACCCATTGCCATCGCTGCCACATAGCCGGAGGACTGTGTAGCCTTTCGGTTAGCTAGGCGGCTAAAAACAACTTGCAGTGCACCGTCTGCCACGCCGCCATTGCTACTATGTTGAGTTATTCCTTTGAGCAGTTGGTGAATCTCAGAAGTTTTTCTATTCCATCATGCTTATCTGTGATAAAAGAACTTGGTCTTCTTCGCCGCCCGCGTTATATCCACAGAAGTTCCCGTAGAAAGTTCCTCTACTCACAGACAAACTCTGCTGTCCCGGCTCTCTGGTCAGCCACGCAAACTGTCGCTCCTCAGACACGTCATCAGAACGCTCTCTCCTACTGGACAAGTAGTGTAGGCGTCGCCATGGCAACACCTCTCCGGGACACAGATCAAAAACGTGGAGTGGATTTCAGTCTACTACGGCCACTACAAAGACTTGCTGTCCCATCTTGCATTAAAATTGAACTTTTAAATGCCCAATCAATAACAAACAAATCTTGCCTCATCTACGACCACATACTGGAAAATTGTCTTGATTTGATGTGCATTACTGAGACCTGGCACCAACCTGACAATTTTTTCACTTTAAATGAGAGCTGTCCCCTGGGGTATAGCTACCTCCAGAAAGCCCATAGCTCAGGTCGCGGTGGTGGCCTGGCAGTCTTCCATCGCAGTGATCTGGAGTTATCCCTACAACCACTACCTGCACTTACCTCATTTGAATGTCTTGCTTTTAAATGTAAGCCCCCTTCCCCTGTGCTGTTCCTCCTTGTCTACAGACAACCTAAACCTAACCCCTCCTTCATCCCTGAGATCCCTGATGACATCACGCGAGGCAAGACGCTGCTAGAGCTGAGCGGCAACAACAGATGGAGCGAAGGCCCAGGTTTCCTACAGCAGTCGGCTGACTTCTGGCCTACAACACCTGCCACAGCAGAGCTGGAAGACACTGCTGAGCTGCGGAAACCTACAGTCTGCTGCCTCAACACAACTACTCAGAGCTCATCGCCTCCGGCCGCTCGGTTCTCCTCCTTCAAAGACATGGTCGAAACTGTTGTGCGATCCCGCCATGAGGCAGCCACTGACCAGGCCAATGTCTCGGCTGAGGACTACAGGGATGCGGAGTGAGAAGTCCTGAGACAAGCCCAGCAGGAGAACTTCCCGGAGGAGTCCAACCTACTATGTGCTGGCAAGCCAGTGTCTATGACCAGTTGGCTACGTACTCTAGCCCCAGAGTACGATGACACCATGTGTCTCATTCGGGTTGGAGGGAGGCTTTGCCGCAGTGACCAGCTGGACCTGGATGCCATCCACCCAGTGGTCCTCGACCCCCAGCATGAAGTCACCCGCCTCATCATTCAAGACACAGACAGGAGACTGCACCACCCTGGATCAGAGCGCTTGTTTGCAGAGCTGCGTCGCAAATACTGGATCCTACAAGGCCGTGAAGCTGTCAAGCATCATCAGCATGCCTGCACAGATTGCCAGCACTGGAGAGCTACGCCCTCTGTGCCCAAAATGGTGGACCTCCCACCAGCAAGGCTGCGACTGATGAAGCCCCCATTCTTCTTGACGGGAATGGACTGCTTTGGCCCCTTTACAGTGAAGATGGGCCGCCATAATGAAAAGAGGTGGGGTATCCTGTTTAAGTGCCTCACAACCCGGGCAGTACACCTGGACATCCTGTCCAGCCTCGACACAGACTCCTTCCTAATGGCCCTCTGCAGGTTCATTGCACGGAGAGGCAAGCCTGCAGAACTCCTATCGGATCAGGGGACAAACTTCCGTGGTGGGGATCGAGAGCTGCAAGAAGCCTTCAGAGCCATGCATGCCACTCTTCAAGATCACCTGAGGAAGTACCAGATCCAGTTCCAGTTCAATCCTCCCAGCGCTCCACATTTCGGAGGTGTTTGGGAGCGGGAAGTGAGATCCGTCAAGGCAGCAGTATACTCCACTATTCAGCATCAGCCTGTCCCTGAAGAGGTTCTTAGGAAAGTGCTGATAGAAGTGGAGGGGGTATTGAATTCGAAGCCTCTAGGCTATGTTTCCACAGACGTAGCTGATGTGGACCCCGTGACACCCAATCTGCTCCTCATGGGGCGGCTGGATCCCTCACTCCCCCAAGCAGTCTACACAGAGTCTGATCTGCTGAGCCGCCGCCACTGGAAGCATGCTCAGGTGTTAGCAGATCAGTTCTGGACCCACTTCATCCAGCGTTACCTCCCGTCACTGCAGACCAGGTCCAAGTGGCACAGGGACCCGCTGCAGCCAAGAACTGTTGTGATGGTGGTGGACCCCCAACTGCCAAGGGCCCTGTGGCCTGTGGGTCGTGTCACCAGCGTCATCCCAGGCATAGACGGACGAGTCCACACTGCTGTCGTCCAGGTGAAGGAGAAGACCTACACCAGGCCCGTGGCACGCCTCATCACCCTCCCTGACCTTCAGGACATGGACCCTGTCAGCCCTTCCGCAAGTGACAAATTTGATGGGACAAATTTGGGGGCGGCTGTTACAAAGGGCTGACCTGTGCCAGAGTACCTATTCTATTAATATTATTATTATTAGCCAATCAGAGAGCGCCTCCTCCCGCGCAGGCATGTGAAGGATGCCTGCCACTTTAATATTCCAGAAAAAGTTCGGGGTGAGGTCGCCATTTTAGACTGATGAGTCAGCAGTGTTTCTAGGTTTACTTAGTGCCTTGATTTATGCCATTGGTTTCTTGTGTGCGTTCAGAAATGTAAGTACACTTACTTATTTGCTGTTTATAAGACAGATATTCTGTTTAAACATGGCTTCATATAATTCGCAGAGGTAAATTTCTACCGCGGAATTTAGTGCGAGTTAACCGCGAGGTTATAGTCTTTAATGTTTTATCTAACGTCTTGATATTGTGTATATTCATGCTTATGCTGTTGATATATGTGTAAAACGGACTTTCGTAGTAATTATTTGGCAGAGTATGGGGGGAACAGTACCGTTTTGACTTACTGTGTTTATAACTTGTAGTAGAGCATTTTGTGTTTAGCTCACTGTAGGTCAGGCTATTCATATTTCTCTGTAAAGCTATGGATGCTAATTTCTTATGTCATTATGCTTAGGAGTAATTGTTTTCCTCTATGTCATTTCTATTTCCCTTTCAGAACAACCACACACACACACACCCCACAAACTAATTAATGTCATTATTGAGTTCTTATTAATAAATCCCCAAGAACCTTATCTTCCACATCTTCAATTGTGCATTCTTACCGATGCCCCTCAGTGGCCACGACTTTCCGCAAAGAACATATCATTCACCAAAACAATAGTGTTGATGGAAAGCCAATAAGTTGGAAACAAATATTCATTTCCTACATATCACTCATGAGTTTGTGTAAATTGACATAAAAGGAGCCTCACGAATGTGAACCTTGATCAGTGTCAAATCATATCAACGTTGATGAGTTACTGCAGTGAAATCCACAGAGCACACTGTAAAATGTGTGTGTGCGTGGTGGGGATTAGCTGAAATGGCCGAGCTGCATTACTGGAAGATGTCGCGCATTCTGAGGAGATGCTCTTTCAGTGAGCTTCACTTCCACAACTAAAAGATTTATAAACTTCTCTTCCTCATTGAAGATGGACTTTTCAACCAAACAGGCGTGTTGGGATTTTATTCAATCAAAAAAGATCGATCAAAAAACTAAAATGCGTTTGGTGTGTAAACGTGACTCTGGATTCTTCAGTGCTGTGGCGCTTCATAACGGCGTCCTGCAGGTTTCTCTTACCGGCTGAGGTTGTTGTGCTGGATAGGAATTGACCACAGGAACACACATCTCAGGGTTCTGAACCACATTGACGATGTTCAGCTGTTGGACACAATCACAGAGCTTCAGTTACACAATAATAAAATATACACATCACAACAGTCTAAACTGTTCACTACACTTCCAATACTCGATATTAATCCCAGTGAAATATAAAGGTCACATTCATTGCTGTCATGAACCTCAGAACATGGCTGAACCAGATTCCATTTCAAAACAGCTACAGACATTTTATTTTTGGCTTTGGACAGCAAACTTGGCCATCGAAAGCCAGAAATAAAATGAATATTTGCTGAAAGCTGTCTACAAAAATGGACAGGAAACAAAAAAATGGAAGGAACGTAGAGCTTCACTGAACAGCTGACCTTCTATTCCAGTGAAGGCTTTTTCACCGGGTGGGTTTAATCAGTGAAAGATGTAACCGAGTGTCCAGACAGCTGAGTTAGCTTGGAGCTGAGCTCTGATGAGTTTATTGGGAACAGACAGTAGCAGGGCAAAGCATGTGTTCGGATATCAAATCAAGCAATCGTGTCTGTTTATCAGCTTGCCATCTCCTGAGAATGAAAGCTATGTGGCACATGACAATCTAGCATCTTTTGCTGAAAAATAAATAATCATAATAATAACTTACAGTTGGTTCACTGGAGCAGATGGCTTTGCAGGTGAAAGCTGAAACTGCAATAGAGACAGCGAACTGGAGCACAGAGAAAAGCAGCAGAACGCCGGTGATTCCACTGATCTGGCTCTGAAATGAAGATCCACCATCACAAAAAAATACACGGCAAAAAGTCTTTCCACTTAAAGTCACCGCTTTGTTTCTTTGTTTGTTCACAACTCTATGTTTTTGGATTAAAATATGCAGAAAATATTTGCACTTTTTTTTTAATTATGCTTTGAGTGATTATATATATACCATATATATATATATATATATATATACAGTGGTGCTTGAAAGTTTGTGAACCCTTTAGAATTTTCTATATTTCTGCATAAATATGTCCTAAAACATCATCAGATTTTCATACAAGTCCTAAAAATAGATAAAGAGAACCCAGTTAAACAAATGAGACAAAAATATTATACTTGGTCATTTATTTATTGAGGGGCGGCACGGTGGTGTAGTGGTTAGCGCTGTCGCCTCACAGCAAGAAGGTCCTGGGTTCGAGCCCCGGGGCCGGCGAGAGCCTTTCTGTGTAGAGTTTGCATGTTCTCCCCGTGTCCGCGTGGGTTTCCTCCGGGTGCTCCGGTTTCCCCCACAGTCCAAAGACATGCAGGTTAGGTTAACTGGTGACTCTAAATTGATCGTAGGTGTGAATGGTTGTCTGTGTCTATGTGTCAGCCCTGTGATGACCTGGCGACTTGTCCAGGGTGTACCCCGCCTTTCGCCCATAGTCAGCTGGGATAGGCTCCAGCTCGCCTGCGACCCTGTAGAAGGATAAAGCGGCTAGAGATAATGAGATGAGATTTATTTATTGAGCGGCACGGTGGTGTAGTGGTTAGTGCTGTTGCCTCAAAGCAAGAAGGTCTGGGTTCGAGGGCCTTTCTGTGCGGAGTTTGCATGTTGTCCGCATGGGTTTTTTCCGGGTGCTCTGGTTTCCCCCACAGTCCAAAGACATGCAGGTTAGGTTAACTCGTGACTCTAAATTGACCGTAGGTGTGCATGTGAGTGTGAATGGTTGTCTGTGTCTATGTGTCAGCAGTGTGATGACCTGGTGACTTGTCCAGGGTGTACCCCGCCTTTCGCCCGTAGTCAGCTGGGATAGGCTCCAGCTTGCCTGCGACCCTGTAGAACAGGATAAACCGGCTAGAGATGATATGAGATTAAATTTATTTATTGAGGAGAATGATCCAATATTACATATCTGTGAGTGGCAAAAGTATGTGAACCTCTAGGATTAGCAGTTAATTTGAAGGTGAAATTAGAGTCAGGTGTTTTCAATCAATGGGATGACAATCAGGTGTGAGTGGGCACCCTGTTTTATTTAAAGAACAGGGATCTATCAAAGTCTGATCTTCACAACACATGTTTGTGGAAGTGTATCATGGCACGAACAAAGGAGATTTCTGAGGACCTCAGAAAAAGCATTGTTGATACTCATCAGGCTGGAAAAGGTTAGAAAATCATCTCTAAAGAGTTTAGACTCCACCAATCCACAGTCAGACAGATTGTGTACAAATGGAGGAAATTCAAGACCATTGTTACCCTCCCCAGGAGTGGTCGACCAACAAAGATCACTCCAAGAGCAAGGCGTGTAGTCGGCGAGGTCACAAAGGACCCCAGGGTAACTTCTAAACAACTGAAGCCCTCTCTCACATTGCCTAGTGTTAATGTTCATGAGTCCACCATCAGGAGAACACTGAACAACAATGGTGTGCATGGCAGGATTGTAAGGAGAAAGCCACTGCTCTCCAAAAAGAACATTGCTGCTCATCTACAGTTTGCTAAAGATCACGTGGACAAGCCAGAAGGCTATTGGAAAAATGTTTTGTGGATGGATGAGACCAAAATAGAACTTTTTGGTTTAAATGAGAAGCTGTATGTTTGGAGAAAGGAAAACACTGCATTCCAGCATAAGAACCTTATCCCATCTGTGAAACATGGTGGTGGTAGTATCATGGTTTGGGCCTGTTTTGCTGCATCTGGGCCAGGACGGCTTGCCATCATTGATGGAACAATGAATTCTGAATTATACCAGCAAATTCTAAAGGAAAATGTCAGGACATCTGTCCATGAACTGAATCTCAGGAGAAGGTGGGTCATGCAGCAAGACAATGACCCTAAGCACACAAGTCATTCTACCAAAGAATGGTTAAAGAAAAATAAAGTTAATGTTTTGGAATGGCCAAGTCAAAGTCCTGACCTTAATCCAATGGAAATGTTGTGGAAGGACCTGAAGCGAGCAGTTCATGTGAGGAAACCCACCAACATCCCAGAGTTGAAGCTGTTCTGTACGGAGGAACGGGCTAAAATTCCTCCAAGCCGGTGTGCAGGACTGATCAACAGTTACCGCAAACGTTTAGTTGCAGTTATTGCTGCACAAGGGGGTCACATCAGATACTGAAAGCAAGGGTTCACATACTTTTACCACTCACAGATAGGTAATTTTGGATCATTTTCCTCAATAAATAAATGACCAAGTATAATATTTTTGTCTCATTTGTTTAACTGGGTTCTCTTTATCTACTTTTAGGACTTGTGTGAAAATCTGATGATGTTTTAGGTCATATTTATGCAGAAATATAGAAACTTCTAAAGGGTTCACAAACTTTCAAGCACCACTGTATATAATTTATGCCTATTTTTTTTACCCATACACACCTCATGCTAAAATGTAAATATGTAAATAAATAAATAAATAAATAATGCCACTGCAACATGGCTATCACTGCAGCTACTTGCGTATATAAGTTTATATAAACAACTTTTTATATATAATTTTTTGCATTAAAATATTGAGAAAATATTTTCACTTTTTGCTTCATTTTACTCTTTATTTATTTCTCTATTTATTGGAATTTTTACCCATACACACCTCATGCTAAAATATATATATATATAAATAAATAAACAAATAATACCTCTGCAACATGGATATCACTGCAGCTAAATTATATCTCATCTCATTTCATCTCATCTCATTATCTCTAGCCGCTTTATCCTGTTCTACAGGGTCGCAGGCGAGCTGGAGCCTATCCCAGCTGACAACGGGCGAAAGGCGGGGTACACCCTGGACAAGTCGCCAGGTCATCACAGGGCTGCTAAATTATATATTCCATAAATTTATATTATATTATAAATTTTGTATTCAAATTTTCAGAAAATATTTTCACTTTTTAATATATTTTTAAATTTTTTGCACTTGCTTTATGATGCTACCGTACATATTAATTTTTTCTTTTTTCCCTCCGCAAACTTTCTTAGAGGAGGTTATATTTTTTTCTTCCATGAGTTTGTTTGTTTGCTAGTTTGTTCCCAATGTAACTCGAAAAGTCATGAACAGATTTGAATGAAATTTGGAGGAAAGTTGATCCATGGGCTGAGGAACAATTAATTAAATTTTGATGCAAATCCAGATATGTATGTATGCGGATCCAGGAGGTAGCTATATATCTATATATAACATCACTCTAAAAGTAGTGAATGGATTTGGATGAAATTTGGCGGACAGCTTTAGTATTATCCTTTGTTCAAGATGTGATTTTGATCTTGATCCAGATCAGGATCCAGATTCTGATATAATCAGCTGAAAGCTGTGTATTCAGTAGACCTATACATGTATGGATCAACGTCCCAGATGGGTAACCATCTGGATATTCTAATATGGAGCCCTTCTCATTTTATTTGTATTGTTTTTAATTTCTTTTATTTGGGTATTTTCTTCCCTTATGCACCTCATGCTAAAATAGCAATAAATAAATAAATCATACCACTGCAAGATTCCAATTCCTGCAACCATACCCATCTAGATTGTAGCAGTATCCGAAAATTGGGGTGATCACCAAATCTATGGAAAGTATGATGATGGCGATTCCTGCAACTATTGTACTAAGAATATTGACCACCATAGTGGCCTTCACCTGAGGGGAAAAAAACAAAAGTCAGACCCCAGCTACAGTAGTTCTCAATCAGAATCCATAAAAATTCTAGAAATGAAACTTGAACTGAAGGAACAAGAGCAAACTTTTAACATACG
Source organism: Neoarius graeffei (assembly GCF_027579695.1). NCBI lineage: Eukaryota > Metazoa > Chordata > Actinopteri > Siluriformes > Ariidae > Neoarius > Neoarius graeffei. Next base: position 3,227,714 of record NC_083572.1, on the reverse strand, counting down.
GTAAATGTTCATCAGTCGTCGGCTCATCCACAGTAAGCCTATCTGTTTTTTTTAACATAACTACAGTGATTTTAGCGATGTGCTTTACATTAAACATGAAAACTGCCTTCGTTGATTCAAATTAAAATTGTTTTTATGATTTATTGATTTATTTATTGAACGAAAAGACTTTTATCTGAAGCATCCTGTCTTGTTTCATTTTACTACCTCCATTTACAGTGTCTTGCACAAGCATTCACCCCCTCTTTCAACTTTCTACCCATATTCTTCATATTCTGATATGAAATATAAACACAAATCAAATGTAGGACTTTTATCAGAAATGTTCTGTTTCTCTGGAAACTTCAGGTAATTGAACACACTGCAGTCACTCCCTGAACTCTGATACAGTACATGATTTCTAATTAGTGAGAGGATTCATGTTCATCTCCACGTTCAGGCAAATGACAATAACGCCGCCTCTCACCGATTAAAATCTTACTCAGGAATTTTTCTTCTCGAATCCAATATTCCACACCCTAAAAAAAATCCTTCTTAGGGTTCTTAAAATTTGTTGTTGTTTTTTTCCTACATGGACATCATCCGTTTTCTTGGACTCGTGGTTTCATTTCATTATTTACTGTCTCAAAGTTTCAGCTTTTTTTGAGACTCCTGTTTTGTGATATCGAAGAACCAGTGCCGGTGGACGGACGTAGGAAGGATGTCCATGTCTTTTAAAGTACTCCAGGTATACATGTACTCCAGGTATACAGTACTCTTCATTTTAGGGTGGCTTGTGAAACTGTGACTACAGGTAATGTTTCAAAATACTGCAGGAGCAGACGGAATTAATCGGGAGATTAATTAGGAAAGTAAATGAAAAGATAGAAAGCATTAATGAAATTCATTCAGCAATTCAAGAAAGAATCAGTTTAAAGGAACAGTCCACCGTACTTCCATAATGAAATATGCTCTTATCTGAATTGAGACGAGCTGCTCTGTACCTCTCCGAGCTTTGCGCGACCTCCCAGTCAGTCAGACGCAGTCAGACGCGCTGTCACTCCTGTTAGCAATGTAGCTAGGCTCAGCATGGCCAAAGGTATTTTTTGGGGCTGTAGTTAGATGCGACCAAACTCTTCCGCGTTTTTCCTGTTTACATAGGTTTATATGACCAGTGACATGAAAACAAGTTCAGTTACCCAAATTGAAACGTAACGATTTTCTATGCTATGGAAAGTCTGCACTATAATGACAGGCATACTAACACCTTCTGCGCGCTTCGACAGCGCATTGATATCTGAGCTCCGTATCAATGCGCTGCCGAAGCGCGCAGAAGGTGTTAGTACGCCTGTCATTATAGTGCGGACTTTCCATAGCATAGAAAATCGCTACGTTTCAATTTGTGTAACTGAACTTGTTTCATATCACTGGTCATATAAACCTATGTAAACAGGAAAAATGCGGAAGAGTTTGGTCGCATCTAGCTACAGCCCCAAAAAATACCATTGTCCATGCTGAGCCTAGCTACATTGCTAACAGGAGTGACAGCGCGTCTGACTGCGTCTGACTTACTGGGAGGTCGCGCAAAGCTCGGAGAGGTACGGAGCAGCTCGTCTCAATTCAGATAAGAGCATATTTCATTATGGAAGTACGGTGGACTGTTCCTTTAAGACAAACTGCTTTTCCTCCATTTGTGTGTGTGTGTGTGTGTGTGTGTGTGTGTGTGTTTCCATGCAAAAGAAGGTGAAAACACACAAACAGTTGGCGTAAAAATGCTGTTGGTGTTTACCTACCACACAGCAATTCAGTTTGTTGTTTGCTGCAACAGCCAGAGAACCAGCGCTGATGTGCTGCAAGAGCAGAAATAGTTTTTTTTTCTTTTTTTTCCCTGAAACTGACACTGAATAATATACATATCCACTACCGTTCAAAAGTTTGGGGTCACTTTGAAATGTCCTTATTTTTGAAAGAAAAGCACTGTTCTTTTCAATGAAGATCACTTTAAACGAATCAGAAATCCACTCTATACATTGCTAATGTGGTAAATGACTATTCTAGCTGCAAATGTCTGGTTTTTGGTGCAATATCTCCATAGGTGTATAGAGGCCCATTTCCAGCAACTCTCACTCCAGTGTTCTAATGGTACAATGTGTTTGCTCATTGCCTCAGAAGGCTAATGGATGATTAGAAAACCCTTGTACAATCATGTTAGCACAGCTGAAAACAGTTTAGCTCTTTAGAGAAGCTATAAAACTGACCTTCCTTTGAGCAGATTGAGTTTCTGGAGCATCACATTTGTGGGGTCGATTAAATGCTCAAAATGGCCAGAAAAATGTCTTGACAATATTTTCTATTCATTTTACAACTTATGGTGGGAAATAAAAGTGTGACGTTTCATGGAAAACACAAAATTGTCTGGGTGACCCCAAACTTTTGAACGGTAGTGTAAAAGTCAAGAAAACTGAAGAAGCCTTACGAACAGCGAGCCCCAGAACACGACTCCAGTTAACACGCTGATGCTTTCAGGAAACATCGCGAGCACGATACCAAACAAGATTGTCAACACACCGACCATTATTTGGACAGTCTGTGGTTAAAAACAAAAAGCAGAAACACACAAATAAACTTGCAGTATTTTTGCAAACTATATTCATGTTTCTTATGCAAAGTATTTGTAGTGAAGAACAAATAAATTATCACACTCAGTAGGCGTCTCAGATGCTCGCTGTGAAAATTGTCCATGCAGACGATCATCTAAGACCCCGTCTACACGTAGCCGGGTATCTGCTAAATCGAAGATATTTTTCTACGTTTTGGCCTGTCATCCACATGAAAACACATCAAAAACGAATATTTAAAAAAACTCCGGGCAAAGTGAAGATTTTTGAAAACTCCGTGTATGCCTTTTCGTGTAGACAGAGATAACCGGAGTTTTGCGTTTTAGAACGTCACGATCTGCGCCAAAAAAATGACAACAAATCTGCCCTGACGTCAAACGTGCGACCTTTGTTTACTGCAGAAGCCAGATTAAGCATGCTAGCCGCACACCACGGCGATCCACGCGGTACCGAACCGACCCATTTCAGAGCCGACTCCCGACAGGGCACGCACATATCCCCCGACTGTTGACGAGTGCAGTTGCGATTGAAGCGACACGTGACAACTTAATAGCTTTGTGATTGGCTATTGGATATAGTTACTGTTAAATCCAACACTTGAAGATGCTACAGGCTGAATTACAAATGACACAACATGGAATATGTAGCGCACTATCTAGGCTGCATGAGCTATTATTCCCAACCTTAAATAGTGCACTTATATAGGGGAGTTAAAGCGATTTGGAATTCAGCCACACAACTTGAGCAGAGTGGCTTTCCAGCCCACTGTGTCTATGGATAAAGCTTCAGTCTGTGGAATTACAGTATATACCTGCATTAGGTGCTACCAACACGTATTTCTCGCGCTAGAAATTGTTTAATGATGTCACGTGTTATATGCGAAAGATATGATTGGCTATTGCTAGCGACTCTCGCCGATCAGTCTGGCTCCCGATTAGTTTTTCGAATCGGCTGTGAGACGAGTCGGTACCATCGGAAACTAGTCTTTACGCCTGACTCGCGACTTCAGTTGGCTCGGTACGCTGAAAATCGGCGTAGTGTGCGGCTAGCTAAAGAGTAATGGATCGGAGTAGTGCCTTGAAAGCGTTAATTATTGTGCAGGTGCTATTTACAGGTTTAATTTTAGAAGCCCAACTACTGCTCCAAGAGCACAGGCGATGTGATTAGGGGGTAGGATTTGGGGAAATAGCCATCTACAGGTTTGGAATGCTTATGAATGTGATTGAAAACGCAGATGTTCGGTTATGTGTGGAAGGGATTTTTTTCGAAGACGAGGTGGTGTGGATAAAACATTTTTATAAACGGGGGGGGGGGGGGGGGGGAAATGTTCGGTTTTAAAAATACCCGGCTACGTGTGTACATGGCATAAGTTTCCAAACCTGTCATTGATTAACTCTTGAATATTTTCTATCGTGAATCGTCTCATTAAAAAGCTTATAATCTCTGCTTTCCACAGAAATGTATCTGGTTAAGATCTGTTCAGTACTTTGGGAGTAACGACAGGTTGAAGTCGGAACAACAGAGTAAAAACTCTGCTCGCGGTACGTCAGGAAACTCATGATGTTTTTCTTTTTGAGTCACGGGAAAGCAGTCAGGCTCTCTCTCTCTCTCTCCTGATCGGTTTCCCACTGGATTACTCATCAGTATCAATCAGATCACTTTTATTGGGATGTTCTCTCGCTCTCACTGTTTCTGATGAAGGTTTCAGCAACATTTTCCCTCTGCTAGTTTTGAGACTTTGAAGTGAGTTTTCATAGCTTTACCTACTTTTTTAAATCAAACTAATTCATGTAAATAAATAACTATTTTATAATTACTGGAGTTGTTTTAGGTGAAAAATATCGAGTTCTTAGTGGTCAGAATGAGATTTTAAAAAACCGGAAGTCAGAAACGTAAGCATCAATTTCAGTTCAGTTAATGTGAATTGTTTATTGGATGTGGATCTCACAGTTTTTTTTTTTTCGAGGTTCGCCTTGAAAGCTGTGAAATAATCATTTATATTCTTTCATATAAACACTAGTCAGCCCTACTGAGAAATACAAAGGCCTACAGAGCACAAAGAGAAGATTAGAAATAATCTTTTATTCTTTTTTAATTTTGATAGAGAATGGTAGATGTGAGATGTTCAGTGTTTATTTATATAGATTTTATAATTAACATTGATTTCTCCTTCTTTGTGATGTATAAATGAGAATTAAGATCAGCTTTATATTGCACAAATAAAGCCATTTGGTAAAACTTTGAAGAAGAGAGTGGACCGATTTAAAATTTTTACTGAATTAGTATAAGTAATACTAATTGAATACTAATTTGCATAATTTGTTTTTACTAATTTGTTTTTCAAATGTTGCATTGACTATACAGCCATCTGTGTTCCAACCAATTTCCATGTAAATATCTTAAAAAATAGAAAAGTGATTAAGAAAAAAAACCTTTTGTTCTGATTGGATGTGATCCTCATACAGTTTTCTAAAAATTAAACCATTTCTTCATGCTTTGATTTGTAATATCTCAAGAACGGATAAACATATTTTAATTCTGTAAAAAGTCTGTTGTTCTGCATTCAATTCTGAATTCAGTGAGACAAGGTTCAAGTTGCACAATTTGGATTTAATTTGAATTTTCACCTGATATGCCCAACCACACTCATTTACATCACCGAGCCAAAACATGATGACCGTCACAGGTGTCCTGTAATGACGGCACGTGTCAGTGTGTATGATGTACTCGACCCGACGGTAAGTGACAGTCGGTTCTTGGTGTCGATGGGTTGGATATGGGACACGGTGCTGAGGGTAATGAAGACAATCCCATCTGCTCCAAACCAACAAGAGGGCTACTGGAAAGGTTACTGATGATTAATGATGATTAGGAGGAATGAGACACAACACACTGCTGACTATGAAGCTGTGTATCTGCAGGACCAGTCACCGACCCCATGCTGACCTTTGTGCCCTGAGAAAGCATCTACAATGGGCATGAAAGTGTCAGAACTGGACCTTGAAGCGATGGAAGCAGGTCACCAGGAAGCACCAGGATGCACTATGTGAAGAAGAAAAGCTGGTGTGATGCTCCCTGGGGTCCTGCATTCACCTCGTACATTCCTGAGGACCAGGTACACCCCTTCACTGCACATTGGAAATGGTTTGAGGAACATGATGAAGAGCTCCAGGTGGTGTCCTGGATCTGCTGATAACGTCTTGCTGCCAGACTGCACAGCACGCCTTCAGAGGTCTTGTTGTAGATTCATTGTCTCAGTGAGTCAGAGCTGTTTTGGCGGCACACAGATGACCAACAGCAAATTCGACAGGAGGTCACGCAGTTTTGGCTCGCTGGTGTAAAGGTTGTTTTCTTTTTAGATTATTTTTTTATGTAATAAAATAGAAAGATATCAATTATCCTTAGCAAAAGTTTATATTTTTACATGTTATTTTATAGTAATATTTACAGAATTAATTAAAAATGTAATCAGATATTTTATGAATGTATTAATTTAATTTAGGCTTCAGTGTATTTTTATTAGAGTTATTATTATTATTATTTTCAAATATATTGTAATTATAATTATTGTTTTGTTTCATTTCTGGTTACACTGGGTTAATTTATGTTTTATTTTCAAGCACTTAATTTCTTACATTTTCACATTTACTTTTGTACTGTCTATTTTCCTATTTATTTTATTATTCCAGATTTGTGTATTCATTTGAGAGGTTAAAATATTTTATTTGGTAATTTAATATGAACAATATGAAAAAATCCACCAAATTTTAACAAGTTTTTATTTTAATGTTTTTTGAAGTTAATTATTGCATTTTCTTGTTAAATAATGTGCAACACATTTTTAAAAAATAACATGTTTAGATTTAATAATAATAATAAATTTATTCAATTTATTTATTTATGATGTAATTGTTTAACTTACTCCCAGAGCTTTCGGTTCTCCTTTCAGGAATTTCTGCAGTGGGCTGATTGTCTGACAGGGATTTTGTCCGGCTGTAGTCGGGGCTGTTGATGAGGGAAGAACCTGACTGACGATGGTGTAGCCACTTCCCACATTAGTGAGCGGGATCGAAGCGCTGGCCATCTTTAATAAAGCACCTCTGTGTGATTAATCTGTGAACAAAAAAACACTTTCACTATCAGTGTGATGGGATAATGTGAGACGAAACTGGAGTAGAAATGAGCATATCGCTTATCCTACATGTATTACATCACTCTACCCAATAGAGATTGAACATTGAATATGGTTTACAATATTGCATGGTTGTCAAGACAACATGACATCACACGTCAGAGACATAAAACTTCTGCACTAGCGAGCGGCTGGGACAGTTTGTAAACAAACATGGCCGCCAGTTTTGTTTCATTAAATACGTAAGATTTTGAGAGAATTTTGAAAGAGAAAGACGCGTTGAACACCTGAAATGAATGTGTATGGATAATAATAATAATAATAATAATAATAATAATAATAATAATGGCTTTATTTCATGGTATATCAGATATACAGCTTATTGCTTTTGCTGGAGAATGCAACTGAGTAAATGTCTGAACTTTATTTGGTGTTAATCAGTGTGGCAGCGGGGGCGTGGTCAAGCGCCGGTCTGTGACAGGAGGGCGGAGTCAGGGAAGGTAAGTGACAGAATCACTTCACCTGAGATCAATTAACCTGTGTTTGTGTGTCTTCCCAGCAACCACACCCTATATAAGGAGAGACAGAACAGAGGAAGGGAGCTCTCTCCTGCACCAGATGACTTGTGTGTGTGTGTGTGTGTCTGGGAGTATGTGTGCTTAACCTGAAAAGGGAACACAATAAATAGTTTTTTTGAACTCAGTTCTGTCCTGCCGTACTTCTGTGCTCCACCCACCTGTTCTGACTTCTACAGTGGTGCCGAAACCCGGGATTGGAGCACAGCAGCCCCATGGAGTCCTCCCCGTTTGCTGAACTGGTCCACGCCCTTGCCACGGCCCAGCAAAGCCAGCACCAGGCGCTACTCACCCTCCGAAAGGAGCAAGAAGAGCGGTTCGAGGCCCTGGTGTTGGCCCAACAAGAAGATCGACAGGTGTTCCGGCACCTCCTCGCGTCGGCGGGGTCCACCAGCGCTCCTGCCGCGGGCCCGTCTCCCCTCACTGTCACCAAGATGGGCCCGCAGGATGACCCCGAGGCGTTCATCATGCTCTTTGAGCAAGTCGCCGAAGCCTCGGGGTGGCCGATGGAGCAGCGCGCGGCGCGCCTCCTCCCCCTGCTCACGGGAGAAGCACAGCTGGCCGTGCTACAGCTCCCCGCCGACCGCCGGCTGGCCTACGCGGACCTCCGCCGGGCCGTCCTCCAGCGCGTGGGGCGCACTCCAGAACAGCAGCGCCAGCGCTTCCGCGCGCTGCGCCTGGAGGAAGTCGGCCGGCCGTTCGCGTTTGGCCAGCAGCTCCGGGACGCCTGCTGGTGGTGGCTGAGGGCCAACAACCGCGACGCCGAAGGAATCCTCGACCAGGTGGCGCTGGAACAGTTCGTCGCTCGCTTACCAGCAGGAACGGCGGAGTGGGTCCGGTGCCACCGCCCGGCGTCATTGGATCAAGCAGTCGAGCTGGCGGAGGACCATTTGGCGGCTGTCCCAGCGGCAGGACAGCAGATGACATCATCTCCTCTCTCCTCTTCTCTCTCTCTCTCTCTCTCTCTCCCCCTCCTCCTGTGTCCCGTCCTCGCCCCATTCCCCCACCGCGGAGGCGGGGGCCGGCTCCTCCCCAGCTGGCCCGGCGCACCCGCGGTGCCCTCCCATTTCTCCCTTCTGTGTCTGTCTCTCCCCCACCTCAGGTGAGTGAGCCCCAGATCACCGGTGCAGAGGGAAAGCCCGGGCCAGTTTGCTGGCGCTGCGGGGAGCCGGATCACCTTCAACAGCAGTGCACAGCAATGGAAGTGGGCGCGGTGGTTCGGATCCCCGACGCGCCAGAGGCCGCCCTCGATCGGGCCGGAGCGTATCGCATACCGGTGAGTATCCAAGGGGCTACATATCAGGCGTTGGTGGATTCTGGTTGTAATCAGACCTCAATTCGCCAAAGCCTGGTTCAAAACGAGGCATTGGGGGGAGCACAAGGGGTGAAGGTGTTATGTGTGCACGGGGATGTTCACCGCTACCCTTTGGTGTCGGTCCACATTATTTTCAGAGGGGAAAAATTTATAGTGAAGGCGGCGGTTAATCCCCGCCTTACCCACTCTTTAATTTTGGGGACGGATTGGCCGGGATTTCGGGGTTTAATGATGCGCCTAGTAGAGAGTGGGTCCTGCCAGTTGACAGGGGGAGGTCCCGGTGTCGCTTTGGCGGGAGCAGCTGTCACAGAGCCGTCTACGTCATCTCCACGTCAGAGTGAGGAGCCGCTGGCTCCTCCTCTCTCTATTGGGGAATCCCTCGCGGATTTCCCATTAGAGCAGTCGCGAGACGAGACTCTGCGACATGCGTTTGACCAAGTGAGAGTAATCGATGGTCAAACGCTCCCGCCGAACGCCACCCTGTCCTTCCCTTACTTCGCGATTTTGAAGGATAGATTATACCGAGTGACGCAGGACACTCAAACTAAAGAGCGAGTCACGCAGCTTTTGATTCCAAGGAGCCGCCGGGAATTGGTATTCCAGGCGGCTCACTTTAATCCCATGGCTGGACACTTAGGGCAGGATAAAACACTAGTCCGAATAATGGCCCGATTCTATTGGCCGGGGATTCGCGGCGATGTCCGTAGGTGGTGTACGGCATGCCACGAATGCCAGTTAGTAAACCCAGCGGCCATTCCAAAAGCGCCTTTGCACCCTCTACCGTTAATCGAGACCCCGTTTGAGAGAATTGGGATGGATCTCGTCGGGCCATTAGATTGGTCAGCACGAGGGTACCACTTTATATTAGTTCTGGTGGACTATGCAACGCGATACCCGGAAGCAGTGCCTCTGCGCAATATCTCAGCACGCAGTATTGCAGAGGCACTCTTCCGCGTCATCTCCCGAGTTGGAATCCCGAAAGAGATTCTGACTGACCAAGGCACTACGTTTATGTCACGAACACTGCGCGAACTGTATGGGTTATTGGGGATAAAGCCGATCCGCACCAGCGTATATCACCCACAAACGGACGGTTTAGTGGAACGGTTCAACCGCACCCTCAAAAATATTATTAAGAAATTCGTAAGTGAGGACGCACGTAATTGGGATAAGTGGCTCGAACCCTTGCTGTTCTCAGTGCGAGAGGTCCCCCAAGCCTCCATGGGGTTCTCCCCGTTCGAATTATTATATGGGCGTAAGCCGCGTGGCATCTTGGACGTGCTGCGGGAAAATTGGGAGGAGGGACCTTCACAAAGTAAGAACGAAATTCAGTACGTTATGGACCTGCGCGCAAAACTCCACACGCTCACCCACCTAACTCAGGAGAATTTGCGTCAGGCCCAGGAACGGCAAGCCCGCCTGTACAACAAGGGTACGCGCCTTAGAGAGTTCACACCGGGAGATAAAGTACTCGTACTGTTGCCCACGTCGAGCTCCAAATTGATCGCCAAGTGGCAAGGGCCCTTTGAGGTCACACGGCGAGTCGGGGACGTCGACTATGAGGTGAGGCGAACAGACAGGGGTGGGGCGCTACAGATCTACCACCTCAATCTGCTAAAACTATGGAACGAGGAGGTCCCCGTGGCGTTGGTGTCGGCAGTTCCGGAGAAGGCGGAGCTGGGGCCGGAGGTTCAAAAAGGGACATTGGCATCACGTACCTCTCCGGTCCCCTGTGGAGACCACCTCTCCCCGACCCAACTCACGGAGGTCGCCCAGTTGCAGGCCGAGTTTTCGGATGTGTTCTCGCCCCTGCCCGGTCGCACTAACCTCATAGAACACCACATAGAGACGCCCCCGGGGGTGGTAGTGCGTAGCCGCCCTTACAGGCTACCCGAACACAAAAAAAAAGGTGGTTCGGGAGGAACTTCAGGCCATGCTCGAAATGGGCATCGTCGAGGAGTCCCACAGCGACTGGAGCAGCCCGGTGGTCTTGGTTCCCAAGGCCGACGGCTCGGTCCGGTTCTGTGTGGACTATAGAAAAGTCAACGCGGTGTCTAAATTTGACGCGTACCCAATGCCTCATATTGATGAGCTGCTCGATCGACTAGGCACGGCTCGCTTTTACTCGACACTGGATTTGAAGAAGGGATATTGGCAGATCCCCTTGACTCCATTATCCCGGGAGAAAACGGCCTTTTCCACACCGTTCGGCTTACACCAGTTCGTCACACTTCCGTTTGGGCTGTTTGGGGCGCCCGCTACGTTTCAGCGGCTGATGGACAGGGTCCTCCGGCCCCACGCCACCTATGCGGCCGCGTACTTGGACGATATTATCATTTATAGTAATGACTGGCAGCGGCACCTGCAACACCTGAGGGCCGTCCTTAGGTCGCTGAGGCGGGCGGGACTCACTGCCAACCCAAAGAAGTGTGCAATTGGGTGGGTGGAAGTACGGTATCTGGGCTTCCACTTGGGCAACGGGCAGGTGCGTCCCCAAATTAATAAGACAGCAGCGATTGCGGCCTGCCCGAGGCCCAAGACCAAAAAGGGGGTGAGACAGTTCCTGGGGCTGGCTGGCTATTATCGTAGGTTTATACCTAAATATTCGGACGTCACCAGCCCGCTGACTGACCTCACTAAAAAGGGGGCGCCAGATCCGGTCCAGTGGACGGAGCAGTGTCAGCGGGCTTTCTCTGAAGTAAAGGCTGCACTGTGTGGGGGGCCACTTTTACACTCCCCTGACTTCTCTCTCCCTTTTACGTTACAGACGGATGCGTCGGACAGAGGGCTGGGGGCCGTTTTGTCCCAGCAGGTGGAGGGGGAGGACCGCCCGGTCCTGTACATCAGTCGGAAGCTGTCAGTGCGTGAGGGGCGCTACAGCACGATTGAGAAGGAGTGCCTGGCGATCAAGTGGGAGGTCCTCGCCCTCCGTTACTACCTGCTGGGGCGCCCTTTCACCCTCTGTTCGGACCACGCGCCCCTCCAGTGGCTCCACCGCATGAAGGATGCCAACGCGCGGATCACCCGTTGGTATCTGGCACTCCAACCCTTCAACTTCAAGGTGGTCCACAGGCCGGGGGCGTAGATGGTCGTGGCGGACTTCCTCTCCCGTCAAGGCGGGGGGGGAGTCGGCTGCAGGCCGGACGGGCGCCCGGCCTGAGTCGGGCGGTGGGGGTATGTGGCAGCGGGGGCGTGGTCAAGCGCCGGTCTGTGACAGGAGGGCGGAGTCAGGGAAGGTAAGTGACAGAATCACTTCACCTGAGATCAATTAACCTGTGTTTGTGTGTCTTCCCAGCAACCACACCCTATATAAGGAGAGAGAGAACAGAGGAAGGGAGCTCTCTCCTGCACCAGATGACTTGTGTGTGTGTGTGTGTGTCTGGGAGTATGTGTGCTTAACCTGAAAAGGGAACACAATAAATAGTTTTTTTGAACTCAGTTCTGTCCTGCCGTACTTCTGTGCTCCACCCACCTGTTCTGACTTCTACAATCAGTTATTTTAATTGATGGCAGGTGTGAACCCAAAAAGACTGAATGCTGTCATTAAAGCAAAAGGTGCTTCAACAAAGTATTAGTTTAAGGGTGTGCACACTTATGCAACCAGCTTATTGTACATTTTTTACTTTTTATTTTTTATCCCCAAACAGATTTTTTTGTTTTTCAATTGAATTGTACAGGTTATAGGTCACATTAAAGTTGGGAAAAGTTTTGAAATTATTTATCATGGTCTCATTTTCTGCACATCAGAAAAACTCATCATTTTACCGGAGTGTGTAAACTTTTTATATCCACTGTATTCCATTCAGCTACTCGCCTTCGACTCATTCGTATCATGCTAGCTGAAAGGAATATATCTGATAGACCATGAAAAAAAGCCAGCCAATATTATTTAAATATCTCACTCAGATCCGTGATGTATTTTGTCTGAAAAATACAAGTTTTTCAACACAAGAAGATAAACTTCATATCTTCAATCCAATGTATGATTTTCTTTTTTTATATCGAGACATTCACAAGCAAAAAGTCCCCAAATTTATCAAAACAATTCCTCGATTTCCTCATGAGTGAGAATATTGAGACATATGATACTCAATATCCTGGACATAGTTTCTATGAAAAGTACGAGTGGTGTATTTCCCACTAGTTACCCCCCATGATGTTCGTGATCTCGACACACAGTATATTAAATTGTGATTTTTTTTCACCATTTATCACATCATGTCTTTTTTTGTTGAACCATGATATCATGTATGCTATCAAGTTTAACACATTATCCTTTTTTATCACCATGTAAAAGTGTGTTTTAGTTTTGGGTGGCTCTCTGTAGATGAGCTAATCTGAGCTAAAACATCTGCCTTCGTTTGTGTTGAAATGGTGAAATGGTTACAGGTTTTCTGATATTCATGTCTCTGAGCTGGGAAGCTTAAAGCTGATAAATTACAGTGAAGGAAGACCTTGGAAAAGGTTCTCAGTTTAAGTACGTTTAATAAATAAATAACCAGGACTGATGAGTGCAAAGAGTCCTTAGGTAGGTTTGACGACTTTTTTTTTTACATTTTAACATTTTTTTCAACATATTAGACGTGACCTTACATTAATTTCATCAGATCAAATCAGTTGGAAATATTAACTTTTTATAATCAAATGCATTTCAAAATAACCCTGGACTACTTTTTTTTTTCTTCTGACTTTCTACATCCATTTTTAACCAAGACTTTTTAACACATTATTTATACTTTCACTTCAGTATCATTTCTCAGTATTGTGTCCAATCCTGAAAATAATCACTTTATTCACACTGAACTTGACATTTGAGGTAAAACTGTGGAGTAAAATTCTACAGTCACCCAGTTTGCAAGACAAAACCAGAAAAAGAAGCCATTTTAAAACATTTTTCACTCCTTTACCTCTCTTTAAAGAAAACACTGATCTGCTCCTGTTACATGTCTGTTAAAAACAATAGAAATCATTTAGTTTAATAAAGACAAAAAGGCTTATTTTACCTCCTGTCCTTTAGCAGTGCAGTCTCTCTCTCTCTCTCTCTCTCTCTCAACACTTTCATTTGGTCAGTGTACCGTTATCCTAAACTCCTCCTACAGTATTCTTCAGAAATGATGTTTATAGTTCCAGTGACACAGATTTCCTGCCTCGAGATTGAGCCGAAATACAAGACCTGAATGAAAAAAGAAAAGAAAAAAAATCCCACAAAGCAGTTGTGCAACCAGATGTGATGTCTGAACATGACACAGAGCTCCAGAGAGAATCAGAGCCAAGCCTGCTGTTGTTTTTGTTCCACAGAGCAGAAGTATTTTCAGCAGGAGCAGAACGATTACCATCAGCGCTGCCTAGAAACATGACCTGGAGTAAACTTTAAAAGTCCACAGCAACAGGAACATGACTGCAATGATAAATATAACTGCAAGCAGGGATTCGTGGGCCCAAGCACTAAGGCTAGGCTGACACTTGCACGATTCCGTGGCACGCATTGGCACGACTCGAGTCGTGCCAGTGCGCAAACTAGTCGTAAACTGGCGTGAAGTGTGCGTAAACCCATCGTGACTGCGTGCCATGTTGGGACGAGAATTTTGAAATGTTCAAAATTTTGGTCACGACAAAATTTCGCGACCGGGTTGTGAACTATGCGCAAACTGTTCGTGATCTCGTCGTGAACTCGTCGGGACGATGCGGGAGGATGCGTGCCAGTGCGTGGAAGTGCGCGCCATGCCACGACTGTCACGAACTGCCACGAATAGTTCACGAACAGCTCACGTCTAGTTCACGAGTAGTTCACGACATGTTCACGAATTGGTGCGCGTCGCAGCGTGGCCGTGCCTTCCCACTGACACGGTCACGCATTGATGGCACGAGCAATTCACGACTAGTTTACGCACTTCATGAACAGTTTGTGCATGGCACGAGCAGTTCACGACGAGTTCACGAGCAGTTCATGAGCAGTTCATGACTACTGCGCGACAGTGGCACTCGCGTCGGTGCGGGGGTATATATAGGGCTTCCCGGACACTTCTTGCCATTCGCAATTTTTTTCTTGCTTTTTTCTTTAATGTCTTTTATTTTCTATTCCTTCATGACTTTTTTTGGGGGGGAGTTTCGTTTCTTTTATTTCAAAAATGGAACAATTGTGGGTGCAGCTCATGAAGCTACTACCATTCTTTCTTGCCAAGGGACAGCACCAGCAGGGGACATGTAGTAATGTGACAGGTAGTCTCGCTGATCCTTTGCATCCTTCTGGGTATGATGGCCGGTTAGAGGCAGCAGCCCCTGCAGGTGTCGGTCAGTCCTCCATCCACCAGGGATCAGATCATGTGTGTCCGGATCTTCGCGGTCCACTTCTGAAATTGCGTGTGGGTATCTGATGAGGATGAGGTTGTGCATGACACAGGCGTGCCCAAGTCGGCATGACACCGTCCGAATTGCGCAAACTCATCGTGCCAATGCGGGAAGTGCGTAAACTATGCGCAAACTATGCGTGAACTCGTCGTGCCAGTTCGTGAATGTGGACGGGCACGCATTCGTGAAGTATGCGTGAACTAGTCGTGAACAGTGCGGGAGCCTCCCAGTTCGTGCCCCAAAATGGCACGACTTGCCACGACAAAATCATGGCCAAAAGTCGTGCAAGTGTCAGCCTAGGGTAAGGGTGCACAGAAGCCTGTTTCATGAGTGAGTGCTGACATGTGGATGTGATGTCACATCAGTGAACATACATGTGATCCTATGGCCCATGTGCAGTGGAGTTCTGCCACGCTTCCTGATTGCACGATGTGATATGTTTAGAATGATGGATATGTTTTCATGCTTGTTATAACTCTGATAAATCCAGTGTGAGGAGAATTTAAACAAAGTTGTTTTATAAACCTCACTTCCTTTTGCTAGTTGGAAGTGGTACAACAATGAGTCACGATTAACGGCATTGTTTGTCAGTAACTCCACTGAAAACACACAAACTACAAACATGGACACTCAGAACTACATTCCCCAAGAACCACAGTGCCGTCTGTCACCTGAGTACTAATTACAGCTGTCACACATTCGCCTAATCAGCACTCACCCTACTTAAGTCACACTCACACAACACCCCATTGCGAAGTATCATCCTGTTTGCCTAATACATGCCAAGTCTTGCATTTTCCCATTTGGCTCTGTTTTCTGATGTTTTGCTTGTGCTATTCTACTACGATTCCTGTCTCGCCTATTCTACGTCGTTTGCTGATCGCCTGACCTATGCCTGTTTCCTGACCTTACTTCTGTCTTGGCTTTGTCAACCATCTACTTCCCCACTCTCCTCTGTGCATACATTAGCAAGTGTCTGAACTCTGACAAGATACTTCACAGTTATGGATGTAGTAGAGGATGTGAAGCAGACGGCTTTAAAAGCTCAGGAATGCCTATTAGGAGAACATCAACAGATGTTAGTGGACCTCAACACCCGCATGTCGCAGCGAGCAACTGTGATGTCACAGGCCCTCCTACAGTGCCCTGAGTCCCTCTCCAGCTCTGCGCTACAACTTCCACCTCCAGGGAAATTTGCCAGAGACCCCACCGAGTGCAAGGGTTTCTTGCTTCAGTGTTCAATGTATTTCGCTACCATGCCTACCCTTTCTGACAAGCACAAGATTGATAAGTTTATTACTTTTCTCACAGGCAAAGCGCTGCGCTGGGCCAGTGCAATTTAGGACAAAGAACAAGATCAGTCGATTTCCTATGAGCAATTCTTCTCCATGTTTAAAAGAGTTTTTAACCACAAACCAGAGGGAATTGAACTTAGAGACAGTCTGTTAACCATTTCACAAGGTTCCTAAAGTGTAGCAGAATATGCTATCGATTTCAGAACAATAGAGGCGGCTAGTGGATGGGATGAACCCGCATTGAAAGCTGTTTTCTGCCAGGGTCTACACCCCACAGTTCTAAGTGAACTCACTTGCCAGGATGAATGGCTCACTTTGGACTCGCTGAATGATCTAGCGATTCAACTGGATCATCTGCTGACTCACAGACCCTTCATTCAGGAAAGCGCTAAATCTGACACTGTTATGGAAATTTCTAATAAACACTTCAGAACAGTTGTCTTTTCAGTCATTTGTTATGGTAAATCATATAAAAGAAATATAAGATAGGAAAGAAAGAAAATTAAAGCAGAACATCACCTCTAGTGATGTGAGAGTACACACGCGCTCTGAGTTGTGTTTTAGTAGCTGTTATCTATGTACTCTAAAGGCATTCGCTTTACTGCCTGTGTCTTCACATGATTGGCTCAAGATTTTCTATGAAGCTTTGCTAATGAGTGCACCTGGCATGCTTTGGTATGTGCAGGCAGATGCAAGCAGGGAGAACTCAAGCTCCCTGCTTATCACCACCGAGGTCAGGAGAGGTGGTTACATCATGAGAAGATGCGTAGTTAGGACGAACTCAAGCACCCTGCTCATTACCACCAAGGTCACAGAAAGGCAATTACAACATTGGAAAAAACATATTTCTCAGTACACTAGGCCACTTAAGCTCAACACACAGAAACACAGAGAATATTAATGTTCATCCATTAAATTTCCCTCACATTTCCCCCCTTTTTATCCTACAGGATAATAATTGCTAAAGAAAGAAATGTACACAATTTCAGTGGTACGAGTTCCCAGAGAGATTCGACTTAACACGTTATTGAGGGTACAGGGATAATGATAAGACTGTTTTGGAAGACATAGATGTCTTAAGTTAATTCTAGCAAGCTATATACATAGATCAGGAAACAATAGAACAGGAAACAACCATAAATGAAAGTGTTTTAAGCTAGGGCTAATTTCATATCAGCTGTGCTGACGTCATCAAACAGTGGGTTGTAGTCTTCGTGTGGGTTTGGAGGCCAGTCAGGCAAGTCATCTGGGTCTATTTTCACCATCTGGTAACCGATATTTGTCAGCTGCCTCTGAAACACAGACATACAACATTGACAGAAAACAGGGAGCAAACATAGCATCACAATCACTAAGCCCAGGACCGGTATGGTGGATGGAATCAGAGTCTTCCATCCACTAAACCAACTGTCTTTGACTCTGTGTCAGCCTGGGTTCCCTGTATCGACCACCACATGAATCCTCCCGTGAGCCCCAGCAGGATCAGGATGCTCAGGCCCATGACTGGACCTAGCTTATAATGATTTACCCCCTTCATTTTATGTTAACTATGTCTCCGAGTTAACCCTTGCCCTTTTTGATGTTTATTGGTGCTCAGAGGGTGGGCACACCCTATCAGCCCTCATCCCACCTCACCGGGACTTGGAGGAAACTCGAAACCCTAAGACTTATCTTTCGGCTAGACACTGAAATACTCTTCCCTATTGAGGGTGCGTGCATGATTGATGTGATACTCGCACTGTTCCATGCAGTGATGCCTTTCTTCCTCACGAGCTTTAGTCAGCGTCCGGGTCACTTAGGCCTTCCTCTTCCTCCTGCTCAGCCGGTTCAGGAACCCTCCTGCAGTGGCTAGCGTGGATCCACATCACTCTGCCCATGACCTTCACTGCCGGTGGGGTTGCGAGCAGGACCTGGAATGGATCATTCCACTGTGGCTTGTTCCACTTGGTTCGTCGGAAGTCCTTCACCACTATCCAATCCCCTGGTTGTAGATTGCGCAGAGATCCCTCAGTGGGCTTGGGAAGTGCTTATTTTACCTGTTTGTGGATAGATTTCAAAGCAGAGGACAACATTGCACAGTAATTCAACATTGCATCATCACACAGTGTGGTGTCCGGCAGTGTTCCTTGGGCTGGCCCTATCCCCGTGTTGGGTACTCATCCAAACAGAATTTCAAATGGGCTTAACCCATGTTTAGGCCTAATTTGCATCCTCATTTGTGTGAGTACTACAGCGAGGACCTTTGTCCATCCTAGCCCTGTTTCTGCACAAGCTTTGCTTAGTTTATTTTTAAGTGACCCATTTTCCCTCTCTACTGCTCCCGCACTGGCAGGATGGTAGGCACAATGTTGTTTCTGGTCTATCCCTAGGAATGCTCCTATATTCTTTAAGGCTGCATTAACAAAGGGTGTTCCATTGTCACTTGAGATTTTGCTAGGTATACCCCACCTAGGAATTATATCTCTCAGGAGTGCTTTGACTACTGCTGCTGAGTCTTGTTTAGCTGTGGGGAATACTTCAACCCATTTTGAAAACATGTCAACTATTACCAGGCAATACCTTTTCCCTTCACTAGGTGTCAGTTCAATGAAGTCCATTTGGAGAAGACCAAATGGTTTGTCTGGTATTGGGTGTGCTGCTTGAGTTAGTTTGATACCTTGACCTGCATTATGTTGTGCGCATATCAAGCATTGCTTGCAAAATTTCGCAGCATAATTTGAAAACCCCTTTGTGAACCACCTCTTTGTTACTTCTGCTACCATCCCCCCTTTTGACACATGGGTGAGCCCATGTGCCAATTTTGCATAGAAAGGGAACATGCGTTTGGTAGACAGGGACGGTCCGAGGGACAAACCCAGATCAAGTTTGCAAAGATACAGCCGGCCTGTTTCCAGACTTGTCTCTTGTCCTGGGTGGCAGTGCTCTGAAGATCTGCTAGCTGTAATCAGGGGGTAGAAACCTGAGGAAAAGCAAGGTTAGAGGGTGAACTGGAAGCTGAGGCTGCACACTTAGCTGCCGCATCCGCCCTGGCATTCCCTTGAGACACAATATCAGTATTGTTAGTATGGGCAGCACACTTACACACAGCAATGGCTCTAGGGAGTAGAATAGCATTCAACAACTCAGAGACCAGTTTATGATGTGCAATGGGAGATCCTGTGCTAGTGAGAAAATTTCTGTGTTTCCAAATGGTGCCAAAATCGTGCACAACACCAAATGCATACCTACTGTCCGTAAAAATATTGACAGATTGCCCTGCAGCCAATTTGCATGCCTCGATAAGGGCACAGAGCTCTGCGGCCTGCACCGACAGGTTTGAGGGCAGAAATGACGCCTTGAGGACCTCGTGATCTGACACTACGGCAAAACCTACTTTGTTCTTTCCCGTCTCTGAGTCTCTGGAGGCTGAACCATCCACATAGAGGACCATGTCTGGATTTCCTAAAGGGTCGCTCTTTAAGTCTGCCCTGGGGGAACAAAAATCGTTAGTGAGAGCAACACAGTCATGTGGTTCTCCATCATGCTCTGTAGGGAGAAGAGAGACAGGATTCAGAACAGTACAACATTTCACAATGATGTTAGGCATATCAAGTATGACAGTGTTATACTTCAACCATCTCTGTGCTGACAAATGTGATGTCTTTTTCTCCAACAGACATAGGGGACCATGTCTGGATTTCCTAAAGGGTCGCTGTGGTAGTTCTCTTGTATGGGCGGAGCACAGAAGACGGCAGGACAGAGCTCAGGTTGATAACGGTTTTATCGTCACACTTTTCAGCGAACAATTTAATCAAACACACAGACAGCCACACACACAACCGGTGTCTGGTTCGGGGGAGAGCCCCTCTGCTCTCTGCTCTCCCTCTTTAAATAGGGCGCGGTCACTGGGAAGACACACACAAACACAGGTTAATTAACATCAGGTGTAGTGATTCTGCCACTTACCTTCCCTGACTCCGCCCTCCTGTCACAGACCGGCGCTTGACCACACCCCCGCTGCCACAGTCGCTCTTTAAGTCTTCCCTGGGGGAACAAAAATTGTTAGTGAGACCAACACAGTCATGTGGTTCTCCATCGTCCTCTGTAGGGAGAAGAGAGGCAGGATTCAGAACAGTACAACGTTTCACAATGATGTTAGGCATATCAAGTATGACAGTGTTATACTTCAACCATCTCTGTGCTGACAAATGTGACGTCTTTTTCTCCAACAGAAGCAGGGAGACAGCATGTGGGACCAAAAGGGTGAGGTTAGAATACCCCACAATATTTCTGGAGGCAGTTACCGCCTTTTCAGCTGCAGCAACTGCACACAAGCAAACAGGAAGTCCAGCCGCCACTGGATCCAGCCTGCTGGAGAAGTAGGCTACAGGTCTGAATCTATCCCTGTGTTTCTGGAAAAGAACACAGGTCATAAACCCTTCTTTTCATCTACAGTTTGAACAAATGGTTTATTGGGGTCAGGCAGTCCCAGAGTGGGTGTGGTCTGCAGAGCGCTCTTTAGGGACATCAGGTGCATGAAGGAAAGCCGCAGCATTGACTGCTTGCAGATCTTGGACAAACCTCCACTCATCGGGCTGGGACGGTTTTCTTGCCTTCTTAACTGGGAAAATAGGAGCGCACACTGGAGAGTCCTGGCAAGGGACAATTACATCTGCCTTCAGCAACGAATCAAAGACTGGTTTTATACCTGCGATTGCTTCTGGTTTGAGTGGGTACTGGGTCTGTCTAGGCCTGAAATCTGATTTGGGGGTGATCACCACTGGTTCAGCATTCTTTATTAGGCCTACATACATCATGTTTACCCTTCACCCAAACGGAATTTGGAACTCCCGCCAATTTGGGGTGCACCTCTGCTGGAGTTATGGCTGTGGAAACAAAGACAAACAGGCCACTATGGCCGGGGTCCCCAGGATCCCGGTCATCAGTGACTAATATTACGCTGCGCTTAACATACACACACATAGTATGACTTTGTTTGTAGACTCCAAGCTTTGGCAAAACAACACACTAGGGTCCTCTGTTTGGGACCATTCATTGCCATTGACTACACACTTCTTGACCCATTTCCCCACGTCTTTCTAATGGGTGGCTCGTGGCTTTGCTAATGAGACATGGGGTATAGAATTAACGATGTCAAGAAATCATGTTGGCAGCAATTGACCTCAGAATCTTCTGACATGAGGCCGCGTATAACATGTTTGAGAACACTGCAATGAACATTGATGCAGTTGTTTGGACAATGAGTAAAATGGACCTGCACAGCGCAATAATGTTTAGACCAATATGTAGTTTTGAGGGTCAATCTTTCACGTACATGGGGGTCTGCAAACCAAGTCTTTTCAAACTCTACATCTTGCCCTTGGTGAACATGTGCTGTACAATGTTAATCTTCCTCTTTCATATAATCTGTGTCAACTGATGAGGTGTTCAAGTGTGTGAGCTGTCCAAGGTGTTTTGGAGTTTGTGTGAGTTGATCTGAGCAGAGCCACCAGACACACATACAGGGGGCTTCCAAACCCATACTGCACACCGCACATTTCACTTACTTCAATAGTTAGTCCATCTGGAGTGGATGTGAAATTTACTCCTAATTTGCACATGCTAACAAATTTACTGGACATGTATGTGAGATGAGGAATGAGTGGGACGTGACTATTCCTCCCTCGCTTTTACACGGGAGGTTGACTGAGAAAGTTTCGGTTACAGGTCGTCCTGAGATGCCCATTGTCTGAATAGAATTTGAGCTGAGTGATGGGTCTACTGGAAGTACCCCATGTTGTATCACTGAGTGTAATGCTCCAGAATCTACTAAAAATGTTAACACATGCCCACACACAGTGAGGGGTATACAAGGGAGTTTAGAGACGGGAGTAGTTGTGTATTTTAACAAACTTAATGCAACTTCAGGTGTATCTATCTGGACTGGTGTATCGGGCGTTTCTGTGTAGTCTTGCTGTTGCATGCAGGTGCTGCTACTAATGTACAACCCCGATTCCAAAAAAGTTGGGACAAAGTACAAATTGTAAATAAAAACGGAATGCAATAATTTACAAATCTCAAAAACTGATATTGTATTCACAATAGAACATAGACAATATATCAAATGTCAAAAGTGAGACATTTTGAAATTTCATGCCATATATTGGCTCATTTGAAATTTCATGACAGCAACACATCTCAAAAAAGTTGGGACAGGGGCAATAAGAGGCTGGAAAAGTTAAAGGTACAAAAAAGGAACCGCTGGAGGACCAAATTGCAACTCATTAAGCCAATTGGCAATAGGTCATTAACATGACTGGGTATAAAAAGAGCATCTTGGAGTGGCAGCAGCTCTCAGAAGTAAAGATGGGAAGAGGATCACCAATCCCCCTGATTCTGCACCGACAAATAGTGGAGCAATATCAGAAAGGAGTTCGATAGTGTAAAATTGCAAAGAGGTCGAACATATCATCATCTACAGTGCATATCATCATCAAAAGATTCAGAGAATCTGGAAGAATCTCTGTGCGTACGGGTCAAGGCCGGAAAACCATACTGGGTACCCGTGATCTTCGGGCCCTTAAACGGCACTGCATCACATACAGGCATGCTTCTGTATTGGAAATCACAAAATGGGCTCAGGAATATTTCCAGAGAACATTATCTGTGAACACAATTCACCATGCCATCCGCCGTTGCCAGCTAAAACTATAGTTCAAAGAAGAAGCCGTATCTAAACATGATCCAGAAGCACAGACGTCTTCTCTGGGCCAAGGCTCATTTAAAATGGACTGTAGCAAAGTGGAAAACTGTTCTGTGGTCAGATGAATCAAAATGTGAAGTTCTTTATGGAAATCAGGGACGCCGTGTCATTCGGACTAAAGAGGAGAAGGACGAACCAAGTTGTTATCAGCGCTCAGTTCAGAAGCCTGCATCTCTGATGGTATGGGGTTGCATTAGTGCGTGTGGCATGGGCAGCTTACACATCTGGAAAGACACCATCAATGCTGAAAGGTATATCCAGATTCTAGAGCAACATATGCTCCCATCCAGACGATGTCTCTTTCAGTGAAGACCTTGCATTTTCCAACATGACAATGCCAAACCACATACTGCATCAATTACAGCATCATGGCTGTGTAGAAGAAGGGTCCGGGTACTGAACTGGCCAGCCTGCAGTCCAGATCATTCACCCATAGAAAACATTTGGCGCATCATAAAACGGAAGATATGACAAAAAAGACCTAAGACAGTTGAGCAACTAGAATTCTACATTAGACAAGAATGGGTTAACATTCCTATCCCTAAACTTGAGCAACTTGTCTCCTCAGTCCCTAGACGTTTACAGACTGTTGTAAAGAGAAAAGGGGATGTCTCACAGTGGGAAACATGGCCTTGTCCCAACTTTTTTGAGATGTGTTGTTGTCATGAAATTTTAAATCACCTAATTTTTCTCTTTAAATGATACATTTTCTCAGTTTAAACATTTGATATGTCATCTATGTTCTATTCTGAATAAAATATGGAATTTTGAAACTTCCACATCATTGCATTCCATTTTTATTTACAATTTGTACTTTGTCCCAACTTTTTTGGAATCGGGGTTGTATTTAACATTATGTGAATGCTCCTGTCTATGTGTATGTGTATCATCAGGTGTGTGTATGTGTTACCTCCCCTGTTCTCTGTGTGGGGCCCGTTCCTGTAGCCCGCTCATCAGTCTGCTTTGCTGTACTCCTCACAGGGCCTCTGGCTGCTACTGTGGAGACAATTTCGAGCAATGTGTCCCTCCTGATTGCAGTTGTAGCAGGTTGCACCTTTTATCCAGGATGAGTCACTCCAGGTCGTCCTGTCTCGGCCCCTACCTCGACCACTTCCTCTTCTTCTTCCTCCTCTTCTTCTTCCTCTTTGTTCAGGCTGAACAGTCTGGAAAAGAGTGAGAGTGGCGGTGTGTAGGTCTTGGTCTCTCTGTGCCGACTTTGTCTTCTCCTTCTCTTTCAGCAACTTTTCTGCATGCACAGTGTACTGTTTGACCTTGGTGAGGCTGGTGGTTTCCCACAGGAGACAGAGCTGCTTTACTGACTTGGCCACTGTTGGATTCATACCGTTCATGAAACTGTTCCGTAGGTGCACTTCCCAGACCTCAGGAGTGTCTTCCACTCCAGCCAGGATCACGGGTCTGGTCAGCCCACTGTGTTTCTCATGCACGGCGGTGAGACAGGCGAGAAACGCTGACACACCTTCTCCATCTTCTTGCTTACACATATTGATCTTAGTCATGTCTATGTTCAAGGGAAAAGCACTGTCCAGACCAGCACAGAGAGCAGTGATGGTATCTCTATACTCACCATTGCCAGCCGCGCTCCAGTCTGGTGTAGTCGCTCGCTGGTCAGCTTCCGGCCACTCTTTGGAAACTTTGTTCCAATCTATACCTATCTTGATCATGAGTAGGCGGTGAAGTTCATGGGTGGTTGCTCGGAATTCTCTGCAAAAAATCAACAGCTCTTTACCAAATCTCTTTCCTCCTACCTCTCTCACATTGGGAAGCGAAGCTATGCTTTCCTTCATGTCAGCTGTTGTCCAGGGTCTGTGGACTAGAAGCATGCTGTCAGCTCCAGCCGCTTCCACCATTGGAAGATGAAGGACTTCAGACTTTAGTTTATGGCCTTGTGGACCCACTTCATGTGGTCAGGTCCAGGAGGGTGTCTCTTCCATCGCCATATGCAAGACCGGATCTCGTGTGTGATGGAGAAGCGAGAGGTGCTGATGCTGGAGGTGGCTGGTAGGCTGGGAGAGATTCCAGAGGCTCAGTTTTTTTCTTTGTCTCGACTTCTCCCCTTCTCTGTGGGTGAGGCGCTTGTGGGAATGATGCTCCGCCTTGCTGAGGAGGCAGTGTGTGTCGGGGTGGTGGGGCAGACTCCAGGTCAGGGTCCATCTGAAATTTCAAACACTGAGAAGAGGGTGAGAGCCCTGCCTGTCATTTCTCTCTTTTGTACTCTCTCTTAAGTGTTTCTTCTTTCCATGCAGAAAACACCCTCCAGTCCCCTAAGAACTTAACATTATCTGCAGACTCTTCTTTTTCCTTCCATTTCAACTTTTCTTCTAACCGTTCTATCTGCCTGGGACTAAAATTGCCCTTTTCAGGGAATTCTAAGTCCTTTATCCATATATCAAACTGTGCCAAACAATCCTCGTCATACAAGGTTTTCATAAGCTGGATGTTTGGGTTGTCATAGGAACACCCACTTATTATATCAGATGTAGCCTCAGGCTTACTTGCTTCTTCCTTTCCTTTCCCTAACTTGCTGCTTCTGTTCCCCATTGTACACTGTTATATTAATAGGCTGTGACAACAGCGGCTGAGTTTCTTTATCAGGATCACAAGAAGAACAGGTTGGACTATGTCCAAAAATGCGACACAATAATCCTTTAGGTGTGTTCTTATTAGTAAACAATTTATCTGACATTTGCCTTAAACTAAAGTAGGTATCATTTAGCACAACAACCTCAAAGACAACTCACGCACATGTACAAAATCTGTTTCTCTGTTTCAGAATTTGGAGGAGGACAGTACTCTGTTAATTCATCAATATTTTGCATGCACACCGGTGTGTCTTTGCAAGTTCGTCATCGAGCCTCTCTATCCCATTCCTCCGACGGGCCAGTTGTTCACACAGAACAAAGGGAGCAAAACTCAATTATCTCCCAGTTACGAATCGCTGAACGTGAGTCCGTTGAGACACGCACCCGTACTTCCCTCGCTCAAGTAGGTGAGCCATTACCCAGTCGGCACTTGGGCGGATTTTTCTCTTACACATCCCAATAAACTACTCGCGGTTGATTGTCTCAAAATTGTGTTTTATCTGTTTCGGCAAACATATTGATGGTACCACAGCTTAGCAGTCCTCCTGGGCTCAGACAAACTTCTGTCCGTCTCTTATATCAGTCTTCCTTGACTGGGACAATCTCTGCCCATTTCTTATTCTTAGTGGACTTTTCTCATTATCCATCTCTTAGTCTTCATTGAGTAGGACAAATCTCTGTCTGTCTCTTATATCATTCTTTAAATACTCGGACAAATCCTTGTCCATTTCTTGTCTCATTCTTTAAATACTGTTTCCACTAATTTCTTTACACAAGAATGCAAAGTTATCACTTACTCGTTCGGTGAGCCCTGACGGTCCAGTCTCTCGTCCGAGTTCTCAGCTCCGCACCGTAACCTTGGGAGTCTTCCGTTGTCCAAGGATCAGACACATATTGCCCACCCAGGGGATGCCAAATTGAAATGGAAATTTCTAATAAACACTTCAGAACGCTTAGCAGTTGTCTTTTCAGTCATTTGTTATGGTAAATCATATAAAATAAATATAAGATAGGAAAGAAAGAAAATTAAAGCAGAACATCGCCTCCAGTGATGTCAGAGTATGCATGCGCTCTGAGTTGTGTTTTAGTGGCTGTTATCTATGTACTCTAAAGGCATTTGCTTTACTGCTTGTGTCTTCACGTGATTGGCTCAAGATTTTCTATGAAGCTTTGCTCATGAGTGCACCTGGCATGCTTTGGTATGTGCAGGCAGATGCAAGCAGGGAGAACTCAAGCTCCCTGCTTATCACCACTGAGGTCACAGAAAGGCAATTACAACATTGGAAAAACATCTTTCTCAGTACACTAGGCCACTTAAGCTCAACACACAGAAACACAGAGAATAATAATGTTCGTCCATTAAATTTCCCTCACAACACAAACTCCGATGACAGTGCTCCCATGGAGGTTTCACATACCAGGCTCTGTCGATCTGAGCGTGAGAGGAGAAGAAGGGAGAGACTATGTTTTTACTGTGGAAACTCAGGACATCAACTGAATAACTGTCCCATTCGTCATCCCTGTAAGGCACCAGTAGAAGAGCCTACATGCACAGCAAGCCTGGTAAGAAGATTTAACTCTAAATCCATTAAAGTTCTGGTACTATTAAAGCTCACGGATGCCACGCACACATGCTGTGCTTTCATTGATTCAGGAGCAGAATCAGTGGTGCAGAAGTTCAACTTGCCAACAACCCTTTTGCAAAGCGTGCTCAACATCCGGACCATAGATGGAGGACCTATAGGAGATGGCCTAGTCACCACTAGGACCACACCTATTCACATTCAGGTGGGAGCTCTTCATTCAGAGCACATCTCCCTTTATGTCACCACCACTGACAATCACAATCTCATCCTTGGCTACCGTTGGCTTCAACTTCATGACCCACTGATATCCTGGCAAAATAAGGAAATCCTCCAATGATCTTCCACCTGCTTCCAGAATTGCATTTCACACCCATGAATCAACCTCGCCTCCACCTCTGTGGAAAGCCCTCAACCAGACTCCCTGGACAAGGTTCCAGAATGTTACAAGGACTTACTGGAGGTCTTCAGCAAGGGAAAGGCATGTTGATTACCACCACATCGACCTTATGACTACACCATAGATCTACTGCTGGGCATGTCACCACCTCATGGACGCCTATATCCTTTGTCCTAGAAGGAGCAAGTGGCCATGGAGGAATACATTCAGGAGGCGTTTAAGCAGGGTTACATCTGACCGTCCAAGTCTCCAGCTTCTGCAGGCTTCTTCTTTGTTGAGAAGAGAGGAGGTGGACTTTGGCCCTGTATAGATTATCGTGGACTTAACCAAGTCTCTGTTAAGTATCAATATCCTCTTCCTCTGGTTCCTGCATCCCTAGAGCAGTTAAGATTGGCCAAAGTCTTCTCAAAACTTGATGTGAGAAGTGCTTATAATTTGATCCGGATCAAAGAGGGTGATGGGTGGAAGACCGCCTTTAGCACTACCACCAGCCATTTTGAATACCAGGTAATGCCATATGGTCTTTCTTCAGCGGTCAATGTGTTCCAGTGTCTTATCAATGACGTTCTACGGGACATTCTGGGTAAGTATGCCATCTCATATATCGATGATGTCTTAATCTACTCTCCTGATGAGAGCAGTCACCAAGAGCATGCTGACATGTATTACAATGTCTTCTCAAAAATCACCTCTACGTCAAGGCCTAGAAATGTGAGTTTCATCAGAAACACATCTTCCTGGGGTACATCATTAGTGCTGAAGGAGTCAGCATGGATTCCTCTAAAGTATCCGCAGTGACCTCTTGGCCGACTCCTACCTCCATCAGAGAACTTCAGCACTTCCTTGGTTTCACCAATTTCTACCGCCAGTTCATTAGGGGTTTTGGTACCATCGCTAACCCCCTAACCATGCTACTTAAGAAAGGACCCAGATGCCTCCAGTGGAATCCCTGGGCCGAAGAAGCGTTCCAGCATCTCAAAAAGTCCTTCACCACTGCTCCAGTCCTACAGCATCCAGACCCTACCAAACCTTCACTGTAGAAGTGGATGCATCAGACATGGGAGTAGGGGCAGTCCTATCCCAACACTTCGGTGAAAAACAAAAGCTCCATCCCATAGCCACCTTTACCAAGAAGCTCTCCTCTGCTGAGAAAAATTATGACATTGGCAACAGAGAACTGCTGGTCATAAAATTGGCCCTAGAAGAATGAAGACACTGGCTTGAGGGAGCTATGCATGCCTTCATTATCCTCACCGATCACAAGAATCTTGAGTATCTCAAGTCAGCCAAGAGGCTGAACCCTTGCCAAGCCAGGTGGGCCTTTTTCTTCACCAGATTTAACTTCACCATTTCATTTCACCCTGATTCCAAGAACACTAAGGCAGATGCACTTTCTTGAAGTTTCAGTTCAGCACACCAAAAGTCCATCAGTCACCCCATTCTTCCATCTCAATGCTTCATACAGTTCATCACATCGGACCTTGACAGAGAGATAAGACATTCCCAACCATCTACATTACCTGACAATCTACCACCCAGCCTGCTCTATGTGCCAAAACCGTTTCGAGGTCGTCTCATTACTTGGGCTCATTCATCTACCACCACAGGTCATCCAGGCAGCCAGCATACACACCTAATGCTTAGATACAAGTATTGGTGGGAAAATATGCTGATCGACATTGTACTGTAGCTGCAATTGGTAATTAAGTGATCAATCTCATTAAATCAGTCTCATTAAATATTAAATCAGTCTCATTAATTAATCTCATTAATTTATTAAATCAGTCTCATTAAATAATACCTTTAATTTTGGTGCTTAATAATACATTATCAAACAGCTAAATTATGGTATATTCCAAATTATTATGATCACTTACCATATTACATAACTCATATGCACCTTGGAATTCTTTTGAGATTGAGCGACTTCAAGTATATAGGCACAACAAATAAACACACAGTTTCAATAATAATTGAATTTATTATAACAAAGATAAAAATGAATAATAGCAGTTGGAATCATTATATGATATGGCATGTGTGTGTGTTTGTGTGTGTGTGTGAGAGGCCTTATGGCCTAAGCAAATGGCTACCATGGGATGCTAGCTAGGTACGTTTGTGTGTGTCCACATGGTATAGGGGTCACCACGTGGGATTTGAGGAGAACAAAGGAGTTAGCTTTGGTTTCTAGCTAAGATGTGTTGGCCACATGTGGAGACAAAGATTAGCCTTGTGTTGCTAGCTAAGACAAAGGAATGCTAGCTAAGGTGTGTTTGTGAGTGAGTGTGAGTCCACGTGTTGGAGGCCTTGTGGCCTAGGCAAAGACTAGTGTTGTGTTGAAAAAGAGGAAAGCATGCAACAGCCTATCTATTAAACAACTGAGAGGACAAAAATAGAACAATCATTAATTCAATACCCTGAGGGTCTACAGTGTACACATTTAAACCGTTCCTGAGTTTAAATTCACACTTCTTCATAAAGCTAATTCCTAAGCTAGCTTATAACACTACTAAAAACACTGAAATCTTGATGAGGTCAAAATATGTGTAATAATGAAATTAAAGTGTTAGAAAGGAAAAGAGGAAAGCATGCAACAGCCTATCTATTAAACAACTGAGAGGACAAAAATAGAACAATCATTAATTCAATACCCTGAGGGTCTACAGTGTACACATTTAAACTGTTCCTGAGTTTAAATTCACACTTCTTCATAAAGCTAATTCCTAAGACTAGTTTTTCTGCCTGAATGCCAGTCTCTTACTTCAGTATCTTGCTCCCAGTGCAAGATTATAGAGATGTTCCAAAACTTTTGGAGTTTCACCATTGTGAAGGCCTCCTTGAAGCTTCTGTGGAAAGCAGAGGATTTCTTGGTCCGAATGCTTCGTAGTTTGTGATGAAAAGAAAGTCTCTGATCAAATAATGTGCACAGCGCTTTAATTAGAAGGATCTGGTCGCTTCTAACTTTTTAAATTAAACTGCTTGGGCGGCAGTTCGTAACATTACTATAATACGAATAAAAAACCAGTTGTAACTCAATCTGAGTTTAAAATTGTGCGATTCTAGTGTCTACCATGGCCAAAGGTAAACAAAAACCGCGCTGAATCTTTCTTCTTGCAAGAAAGAAGTTGTGGTTTCGGACGGTCCGATGAGAGAGTGCCTCTTTTTATGTCTGTTCCCGCGTGGTTACAGAAGCCAAAGAGGAAGTATGGCAGATTTCCGGGTCCCTTATGGAGTCGTGGAGGAAGTGACGTAGATGATCCCGCCCAGGCATGACGTAGGTCAATGCGGAAGTGGGTTGATGGGATTTGTAGTTTCTTAAAGGGACTGTGTTGCACCTACAACATTAACCGGTACATTGCCTCTTGTTCCACATGTGCTCAGGCCAAAGTTCCCAGAATGCCTCCCGCTGGCAAGTTATGTCCTCTGTCAACACCTCAAAGACTTTGGGCACATATTGCCATCGACTTCATCACCGACCTTCCCTTGTCTGAAGGCAACACAGCCATCATAGACTCTTTCTCGAAAGGTCTCAAGCTTATCCCCTCTACCAGCCATCCCCAGTGCATCTCAAACAGCTGAGATCCTCTTCCAGCATGTGTTTAGATACTACCATATCCCAGAAGACATTGTCAGTGATTGGGGCTCCCAATTCATATCTCGTTTCTGGACAAGTTTCATGGATAGACTCGGGGTATCAGTTAGCGTTACCTCTGGCTACCACCCCCAGTCCAATGGGCATGTTGAAAGGGCTAACCAAGAATTCAGCTGCTTCCTCAGAATTTTTTGCATGTGCAATCAGGGGGACTGGGCACGTTATCTCCCATGGGCTGAGTATGCACAAAATTCTCTGAGACATTCTGCTACACAGCTAATACCATTTCAGTGCATACTTGGCTACCAGCCTCCCTTATTCCCTTGGGATGACACTCCTAGCCACATCCAGTCAGTGGAGGATTGGTTCACATGCAGCCAAAGCATATAGGAGGAGGTTGACCAACGTCTAGAAACAGTCAATACCAAATATAAGGAATATGCAGACAAACACCGAGGAGACAACCCTAACTTTTCTCCTGGCAACAGAGTGTGGGTGGCCATGAAGAACCTCTGAGAACCCAACATTTGCAAAAAACTCCAGCCACATTACATTGGGCCTTTTCAAATCCTATGTCGCATCAATGAAGTCTCCTACCGGTTAGCACTCCCCCTTCACAGCAGACTATCTCCCACATTCCATGTCTCCAACGTGAAACCTGCCATCCCGGGTCCCCTTGCTGAAAACACGTCAGTGCTCGAACATCCGGAACACCTTGTAATAGCTGAGCCCATCTACCAGGGAAACAAGATCTTTGACTCAAGACACAGAAGAGGACAAATCATATACTTGGTAGATTGGGAAGGGCATGGACCTGAGGAACAGAGCTGGGTCCATGTGAAGGACATTCTGGACCCTCTCCTCAGTCAAGAGTTCCATGCCCAAAATCCCCATAAGCCTGCACCACGAGGTAGAGGCCATCCTCGTAAGAATATAGCTCCCATGGGGAGGGGGGGGGGAGGTTTCTGTCAGTAACTTTGCTGAAAACACACAAACTACAAACATGGACAATCAGAACGACAATCCCCAAGAACCACAGTGCCCTCTATCACTTGAGTACTAATTACAGTTGTCACGCATTCCCCTAATCAGCACTCCACTTACTTAAGTCACACTCACACAACACCCCAATGTGAAGTATCGTCCTGTTTGCCCAGTACATACCGAGCCTTGCATTCTCCCGTTTGTGTCTCTAGTTTCTGACTTTTTAGCTTGTGCTATTCTATTATGATTCCTGTCTCACCTATTCTACGTTGTTTGCCGATCACCCAACCTATGCTTATTTCCTGATCTCGCTTCTGTCTTCTGTTTTGGCTTTGTCGACTGTCTACTTCCCCGCTCTCCTCTGAGCATACATCAGTAAGTCCCTTAACTCTGAGAATTTATTGTTCACTCAGGTTTGTTAATGGTGGGGTGGCTACTGGTTTATGCCCCAGGGCTTCTTCATGTCATGAGAAGAGAAGATCAGAGATCAGAAAATGGACAGATTTGAGGAGGTTTACACTTTTTTTTGCCAGGAAGGATATACAGTGGATATAAGAAGTGTACACATCCCATTAAAATGATAGGTTTCTCTGATGTAAAAAAAAAAAAATGTGACCATGATAAATAATTTCAAAACATTTCCCACCTTTAATGTGACCTATAATATATATAATTCAACTGATAAACAAACAAATCTATTCAGGGGAAAACATAATAAAAAAACATACAATGAGCTTGTTGCATAAGTGTGCACACCCTTAAACTAATACTTTGTTGAAGCACCTTTTGATTTAATTACAGCATTCAGTCTTTTTGGGTACACACGTGCTATCAATTAAAATGACTGATTAACTCCAAATAAAGTTCAGACATTTACTCAGTTGCATCCTCCAGCAAAAGCCATGGTTTGCAGCGAGCTTACAAAGCATCAAAGGGATCTCATTGTTGAAAGGTATCAGTCAGGAGAAGGGTGCAAAAAAAGTCCACAGTATTACATACATCATGGAGCACAGTGAATACAGTCATCAAAAAGTGGAGAAAATATGCGAAAACAGTGTCATTACCAAGAACTGGACATCCCTCCAAAATTGATGACAAGACAAAAAACTGGTCAGGGAGGCTGCCAAGAGGCCTACAGCAACACTAAAGGAGCTGTAGGAATCTCTGGCAAGTACTGATTGTGTACTACATGTGACAACAATCTCCCGTATTCTCATTATGTCGCGGCTATGAGGTAGGCTCAAAGAAAAACATCCAGGCCTGGATAAATTTTGCAAAAAAATACATCAACTTTCCCAAAAGCATGTGGGAAAATATGTTATGGTCCGATAAAACCAAGATTGAACTTTTTGGGCACAATTCCAAAAGGTATGTTTGGTTTAAAAACAACACTGCACATCACCAAAAGAACACCATACCTACGGTGAAGCATGGTGGTGGCAGCATCATGTTTTGGGGTTGTTTTTCTTCAGCTGGAACAGGGGCTTTAGTCACGCTGGAGAGAATTATGAACATTTCTAAATACCAGTCAATTTTGGCCCAAAACCTTCAGGCATCTGCAAGGAAGCTGAAGAGGAATTTCATCTTTCAGCATGACAATGACCCCAAAAAAGTTTTGGAACGGCCCAGCCAGAGACCAGACCTAAATCCAATTGAAAATCTGTGGGGTGACCTGAAGAGGGCTGTGCACAAGAGACGCCCTCGCAATCTGACAGATTTGGAGCGCTTTTGCAAGGAAGAGTGTGCAAATATTGCCAAGTCTAAATGTGGCAGGCTGATAGACTCCGACCCAAAAAGACTGAATGCTGTAATTAAATCAAAAGGTGCTTCAACAAAGTATTAGTTTAAGGGTGTGCACACTTATGCAACCAGCTTATTGTACGTGTTTTTATTTTTTCCCCCCAACAGATTTAATTGATTTTCAATTTAATTGTACAGGTTATAGGTCATGTTAAAGGTGAGAAAAGTTTTGAATTTATTCATTGTGGTCTCAGATTTTTCTGATGTAAAAAATATTTTAATGGGGTGTCTACACTTTTTTTTATATCCACTGTAGTAACTCATATAATCACTCTTTCCAACCATGGTGAGCAGAAAAGCATCTAAGCATGCAACAACAGACAGAAGAACACACTGTGTTCCACTCCTGCAGCCAAGAACAGGGATCTTAGACTCAGTAACAAGTTCCTGTTAAAGTGGCCGGTGAGTGTAGATGTAGTGAAAATTGCAGAGTAGGACACAAAGTGCTGAAAAACATCCTTTTTCTCAAACATCTTTGTCTCCTATGTCAATCCTGAGACACCAGTGAGATGCCGACCTCTTCTGTTCTTCAGACTTGCTTGATCCATCCTGATGCCCTACTTCTGGTTGGAGTCTCATCACATTGCTCCTGTGTTGTGGAGGACAGCCCCATGTGGACAGTTGAAAGTCTCACTTGGAACATGCCTTTGAACACGTACAGTTTTGCTGTGATGGCTGATAACTTTCGGACTGCAGTTGTCATGAACAGTTTTTCACTTCAAGTCTCCATCAATGAACAGTTTATAACTTCAACAAAACAGACTTCCTGTTAAAACTATAATGAATTTCCTGGTGACACAGTTGTACTTTGTGACTCTATAGTACACAGTTACAGAAGTGAGTAATTTATAAACACGCTATCTGTTGTCACCCAGATGAGGATGGGTTCCCTTTTGAGTCTGGTTCCTCTCGAGGTTTCTTCCTTGTGTTGACTGAGTGAGTTTTTTCCTTACCACCATCACCTCAGGCTTCATCATCAGGAATAAATAAATTTATTTTGGGATAAAATTATCTCATATGTTTAAAGACTTTAATTTTCTGTAAAGCTGGTTTGTGATGATGTCTGGTGTTAAAAGCTGTCAGGTGCACAAGGGAGGCAGATGTAAGTGCAGAAGTAAATCAGTTTAATAATAGCAGTGACTACATATACACATGTAAACACATGCATGTAAAACACACACAGGCAAACTGTCCAAATCAGCAGGCAAGATAAAAAAAAAATTCAGGATCCTCTTTGTTGACTACAGCTCTGCCTTCAACACAGTCATCCCCCACAAACTCATCCATAAACTGTCCACACTTGGTTTGCACCCCACCCTCTGTGACTGGCTCCTCAACTTCCTGACTGGCAGGCCTCAGACTGTCAGGATTGGTAATAGGACTTCATCCAGCATCATCACAAACATTGGCACCCCACAGGGATGCGTCCTCAGCCCCATCCTCTACACTCTATTCACCCACGACTGTCGCCTCCCACAAGGACAACATCATCCTGAAGTTCGCGGACAACACCGCAGTGATAGGACGCATCACTGCTGGTGACGAAACGCCCTACAGGAGGGAGGTGGCCAGTCTGGTGTCTTCACCTCATTGGTCACTGTTCATCCAGGAGCTTGAGGTGGAGAGGGTGAGAAGCTTCAAATGCCTGGGTGTTCACATCAGTGAGGACCTCACCTGGACACCTAACACCACACAGCTGGTTAGGAAGGCTCAACAGTGACTGCACTTTCTGAGGAGGCTGAGGAAGTTTGGTATGTCGCCCAAGATCCTCAGCAACTTTTACAGCTCTGTGATTGAGAGCATCCTGACCAACTGCATCACTGTGTGGTACAGCAGCGCTACAGCTATGGACCGCAAACACCTGCAGAGGGTGGTGAAGACTGCTGAGAGGATCACCAAAACTCCACTGCCCTCTCTGCAGAGCATCTACCACTGCAGAGTCCACAGGAGAGCTGCCTCCATCCTCAAAGACCCCACCCACCCAGCATGGACTGTTCACACTTCTACCCTCAGGCCAGAGGTACAGAAGTGTGAAATGTAAGACTGTCAGACTAAAGAGCTCTTTCTTTCCCACCGCCATCAGACTCCTGAACAGCTGACAGGAGTCTATAGCCATGGACTAACTCCCTGTAAACTGTCCTCAACTGTTTACATCTGTTTACATTTGTTTGCACATTACTGCCCTTTTTGGTGCTGTTCTTTGACTGTTTA
This sequence comes from Neoarius graeffei, assembly GCF_027579695.1. NCBI lineage: Eukaryota > Metazoa > Chordata > Actinopteri > Siluriformes > Ariidae > Neoarius > Neoarius graeffei. The sequence goes on along the minus strand of NC_083572.1, from coordinate 3,191,540 downwards.
CATCTGGTTACATTGTTTGCACATGGTTGCACATTACTGCACCTCTTGCTGCTGTTCCTTGACTGTTTACATCTGGTTACATTGTTTGCACATTCGCACATTACTGCCCTTCTGCTGCTACGTCTGATCATTGCCTTATTTTTGTATTACACTACCTATTTTGCACTACATTTACATTTATTTTGTACTATACTGGATTTTCTTTTGTTTTTGTTGCTTTTGCTTTTCTTTGCTTTTATTTTTGCACTATATTGCCTTTACTTTGTATTACTTCTTCTGTCTATTTATTTATTTATTTGTAATTGGCATTCATGGTGGACAGCAAACAAAGAATCTCATTGTGCAAGAGGACATGTCCTGACTGTGCATATGACAATAAACACTTTTAAACTTGAACTTGAAAATGTGATAACAGGCAAAAGGGTCGGGCGAGACACAAACAGGATATTAGAGGCAAAGCAAGAACAAGAAGAAGGAACAGGTGAAGGAATCAAGAAACCAGGAAATCAAGAACATGGGTAGAAAGGCTCGGTAATATATACTGGCGTATTGTAATACTTTGCACTAATAGTGCATCAGCACGGTCCTTAAATAGGTACACACACAGTTACTTAATTGCGTTCAGGTGCGCATTGTTCACGTTGCGCATGCTGGAGCCCACTCAGCGCATGTACAATCCGACGCATGCCTTCAGGTGCACACACCACAGCATGCAGGACTGACAGAACCCCCTCCCAAAGAGCTCCCACTGGGAACGAAAATCCATCATACTTGACCCCAGTGGGGGTTCAGGCTCAGGACAAGACTTGGATTCTTGACTAGGAGTGGGTTTGAGTTCAGGACTTGACTTGGGCTCTGGGCCGGAATCATGCTCAGACTCCGGACTTGACTTGGGTCTTGGACTTGGCTCAGATCCAAGACTGAAGGTGGACTCAAGCTCCAGGCTGGATTCAAGCTCTGGAGACAAGTTGAGCTTTGGGCTGGACTCTGGCTCCAGCTCAGGAGATGACTCAAGCTGAAGTTCTGGAACTGGTTTGGACACAGGGCTGGAAATGTTCTTAAGCGCCGAAGATGACTTGGGCTCAGGGGATGACTTAAGCTCTGGAGATGGCTGGAGCTCTGGACTGGACTCTGGCTAAGACTCAGGTAGCAGTTCAGGAACTGGCTTGGACTCAGTCTCAAGGCTGTATTCAGGCTCTGTAGAGGACTCAATCTCTGGACTAGACTTGGACTGTGGACTTGATTCTAGTTCACACTCAGGATTTGGCTTGGACTCCGGACTTGGTTCTAGCTCAAACTACAGACTTCACTTAGACTCAGAACTGGACTCAGGCATGGGCTCGGGCTCTGTCAGCATGTTACTTCCATCCTGGTTAGGGCCTGGCAATGGCGGGGCAAAGGCGACGTCTTCATAGCCGGGTGGTGGCAGGACAATGATGTCTTCATTGCCAGCTGAGGCAGAGGTCGCTCTGACATCCTAGGGCATAGGTGGCCAACCCGCGGCTCGAGAGCCGCATGCGGCTCTTTGCCTGGTGTCATGCGGCTCTCACCTTCACGTCCAAGTTGGTGTTCGTTTGTGGTTTTATGTGCGTTTTCGCTTCACTGCAGTTAATTACGGTTATTTTATTAAAGGTGCTTCGCTTGGTTTCATTACGGTATTTTCACATCATGACAAATGCGCAGGTGCGTGAGATGATATGCTAAATTTCAGATCTCAAAATGGCAGGGAAAAAAATGCACTTCAAAAAGAAAATATGAAGATGAAAACAGGATGTTTTTAACAGAGTGGGAGGATTTATATTTTTTCGTTGAACGTTATGGCAAGCCATTCTGCCTTCTATGTCAGTCGTCATTGTCGCATTTCAAGGCTTCAAATCTTCAGCGTCACTTCAGCTCACTACATGCTAAAATCGACCAGGACTTTCCGAAAGGGAGTGAACTTCGTAAGCACAAGTTAATCACGTTAAAAAGTCAATCACAAAAGCAGGTACAGCTCTTCAAAAAGTTTACAAAACAGAGACAGTAACACATACTGTTTGAGGAAATTAAATTAGCACTTTGTAATTTCCATTTTCCGACTGACTGTATTTATTTGAATACTTATTTATTTGAATGCAGGTCTTGTGCAGGTCATGCAATTGAGAATTCAAGCTGAATCAAAATGGCTTTTGCATTTTCGATGTTAAACAGGTAACTCCAAAATGCACTAGAATACAGGAAATTGCATCTAAGAAATCCAAAATTTTTCGGGGGAGGCCCCCCCCCCCCAATGGGGGGAATCCCCACATGTAAACAATGTCTGCCTTTGTGCCCCACCTACAATTTTCTTCACCAGTCGCCACTGTTGAAAATGACTGGCCTGTGGTCTTGGTACTGCAGTAAATGTATCATTATCATGTTGGTGTGGGGCATTGGTTAAGTTGGAGTGTGACATCAATGTGGCTGTGTGTGTGTGTGTGTGTGTGTCCGCGCGCGCAGAAGGAAGGGTAATATTTGTGTGCCCATGTTCATGTGCCAATGTGGCTCTTTGCCGTAACACAGTAAGAATTGTGGCTCTTGGGCTCCGACTGGTTGGCCACCCCTGTCCTAGGGGTTCTGGAACAAGCTCAGGTTCTGGCACTGGCCTTAACTCTGGCATCGGCACTGAAGCTGGCACAGGTGCCGACTCTGGCATAGGTTCTCATGCTCTAGCTGACCCAGGCTCTGGCTCTGGAGTAGGCACTGATGCAGGCTCCGAGACTGGCTCTGGTACGGGCGCTGACTCTGGCATTGGTGCTGGCACTGGTTCTGGAGCAGACACTGGTGCTGACTCTGACTCCGACTCTGGCACTCGTTCTGGAGCAGATATTGGCACTGACTCCAACTCTGGCCCTGGTTCTAGAGCAAACACTAGAGCTGACTCTGACTCTGGCACTGATTCTGGAGCTGACTCCGACTCTGACTCTGGCACTGGTTCTGGAGCAGATATTGGTGCAGGCTCTGGCACTGACTCTGGAGCAGACGCTGGCCCTGGAACAGATGCTGGCATAGGAACAGATGCTGGCGCCGGCACTGGAATGGATGCTGGTGCTGGCTCAGGTTCAGGCATGGGTTCTGATGCAGACTATGGTTTAGGCATGAATTCAAGTGCTGATCTGGCTGAGAAACCAGCTCTGGAGAGACAGCCTCTTCTGCTGTCTCTACATCGGTCACTGTAGGGAGCTCAGGAGCGACAGCCTCCTCCACTGCATCAGCCACTGTAGGGAGCTCTGGAGCGACAGCCTCCTCCACTGCATCAGTCATCGGAATGATTGCCCCGCCCTAAAAGTTTTAATGGGATACCACCTTTTCCAAAGATTCAAAAATGAACTTGAGCATGGCAAAGAAAGTCTGTGAGCTTCAATTGCACAGATGCTCAACTTGGATCAGGTAATCCACCCATCTGCATGCTCGTCTAACAATAAACGTGAGGATGAAGCTTACCCAGATGGGTTCTGGTGGCTTGAACTCTTGGAGGTCCTCATCGAAGAATTCACAATGAAGACTGAATCCCCTAGGATGATATATTCCATAGTAAGGTGCTGGGGGACTCCAGTCAGACTTCAGATGGAAATATGAGGCGAGGGGCTAAGACATGGAAACCCGGAAGCGCTGTAGAATCGCGTACTGAAACGCTTCTGCTACCTCCATTGTATGGTGAAGTATTCTGTCAGGTCCACGAGGGAGGCAGATGTAAGTGCAGAAGGAAATCAGTTTAATAATAACCATGACTATATACAGTGCAATGCAATAATGAGTTCACCCTCTTTGAAAAGTAACATTTCACACAATCTGACAAGGAACACAAAGATATATTTCCAAAATGTTCCCAGACTAAGTTAAACACAGGTTCTGTTGAGCTTTTGAACTCAAAACAAAGGCTAATAATATAACTTAAATGATTTTTATTTCAGTTTTAGTGAAATTTGTGTGGTGCAGAAATGAGTACACCCCACTGAAGGGCTCTGAGTAAAGCAACTTTTTAGGCTACCAATGTGGACCTGAACAAACAATTAACCACAGGTGAGTCTAATTAGTCATTACACAGGTGTTAATTAGGCAGTTGGCTACAAAAGGCTGTTACCTAAAGCAAACCACCCTTTCCCATTTCCTGCTGTCAGTGTAGCGGTGCCCTGCACTTTAAGCTGACGTCACCAGAGTGCGCAGTTACACTGACGTCATTATGTGATTTAATTCTAGCTCTTTAAAAGTGCGACGCTATGGCAGCCAAGCAAGCGAGTTGTCTGCTTCATTGGCTGTTGTCTGTGGTTTGAGCTGCTTGTCTTTTGGCCGCGTTTGATGTGGCTACATCTACAGCGCAGATGCAAAACATTGCAGGCTCTGTTGTCCGCAGTCATCTGTTGTCTGTTTAAGATCTCTGCCCGTGTCTTCCGTTGCCTGCTTAGACCTCTACCTGTGGCGCTCCGGTATGTGGCTACTCTTGTGCGTTTGTGGCTAACATAATTGCTCAGCTTGGTTTTGGTGTTTGGCTGGCTAATGTTTTCCTACTTGTAGTGTAATGCATTTCGAGCCATCTGCGTCGTGTCCGTAGTGACTGGCTTATTTGTTCCTGTGACAGGTTATTGGTAAGTAATTCTCTTCCCCTAGAGTCACTGTTGTATTGATACTTAGCTAGTCAGTAATGCTTACTATCGTTGCTCTTAGGCTTCCGTGCGCCCGGTCGGAAGGTGCAGCTAACCTCCCTCCATCATTACCTGGACCTGGCTGTGCGAGTTGCTTCACCAGCTGCTGCTTTGTCGCTATTCATTCTTTGTTTATTATGGCATTTTAATAATTTGAGTCTATTGAAGACCCTGCTAATTGTGTGCCTTGGTGGTCCTAACTGAAAGGGGCTGCGCACAACGGCAGTGTGCAAGTGTACGTTGTTGGTTTGGTTTTTATTGTGTATTTTTTATTTCCTTTCTCCTTTTGGCAGGATCAGGGACAGCCAGTAGGGGGCCCCGAGCATCTGGTGGTGGGTATTTTGTGTCCTTCACCTTTTATTTGCAGTGTAGTGTCACTTGGGTGGTCAGTGTAGCATTTGTGTGTGTGTGGTCCTTCCGGCCCACTTCCTTGCTGGAGTCTTCCTCTGGTAAGCCCTTCCTGCTATTTTGGTTTTTTACATTTATCTTTTACATTTATTTTTGTATGATTTAGGTTGGCCGGTACAACCTGCTATCTATCCCACAACTGGTGCGTGTCTGTGACTGCGTGTATGGGTGTGAATGCGTATGCCAATTTTTAAATTCCACTTTCTGAACATTGTTACTAAATTTACATTGTTAATAAATAAACATTTGTATGATTGGAAATAGAACTCCTTGTCTCTGATTCATCTTTGCACGAACCTGGTTGCCTTTTGTTGATGCGAAAAGACATGGTGACTGATAACTTGGTGTCTGAGCACCAGTAACTTCTCAGGTGGAGATTAGACCTCCCGTGGGTGGCGTAGTCGACATAAACTAAACTCTCCTTACTGCCGCTTACTACATTTTGGCGTAGCCGGCAGGATGAGCATAAAAGAACAGAGACTGGTGTTCTATTTTTGTAAACCTTGTTTTTCATTTTAGTAACACAGTTTTGCTGTACGGGTGTTGTATTTATCTTGTATGAGTGTTGAGTGAGTGGCATCAGTTTTTTTTTTTCCACCTAGAGACAAAGCAGCAGCTGGCTTCGGAAGTCTACAGCCGTCTGGAGGTCCTTCCAGCCTCATCCTGTGAGTTGCTTAAATTCTAAAATCCGTTTCCGCGCCTTTTGTGTCAGTATGTCTGAGGAGATGCAAGAACTTAGGGATCTAGTAGCCCAGCTAAGAACTGAGAACGAACGTTTAAAAACTATGCACTCAGGGCAAGGTTTGAGTGCAGATGCCCCTGGCCCTAGTGTGCCAGTCATACCAACTGAACGGTTAGTCTTTATCCCTCGGGAAAAGAAGTGCCCCACTTTTAGGGGAAGTGTAGGTATAGGCATTGAAGAGTGGAAAGAGGAAGCGGTTGCCTGTATGCAGGCTCGGCACCTGTCTACAATCGAAAAGGCCTATTTTCTTTTTGATCACCTCGAGGGTGAGGCTCGGGAAGAGATTTGGTATAGGCCAAGGGAGGAGAGGTAGAATCCAGAGAAGATATTCGAAATCTTGCAGGAGTTATATGGTTGCCCCCAATCGTATGTCGCCTTGCAGGAGGCGTTCTTTTCCAGAAAACAGCAGGAGGAGGAGTCCTTGCTTGAGTTTTCGATCGCATTAATGACCCTAATGGATAAGGTCAAACGGCGTACGCCAGAGGGGATCATTAATGCAGATGTTCTGCTGCGTGACCAATTCGTGGAGCATGTAAGAGAGGGTGCCTTGCGCCGTGCCCTGAAAAGCTTCATTCATACCAAACCATTGGCTACTCTTATTGAGGTTCGTAAAGAAGCCATTCGTTGGGAGCGTGAGGGTTCTGTTGAACCTATACGGCTGCGTAGTTTCTCCTTACCATCTAGCACTGATAGAATCTTTGGGGTCTCTGGTACATCCTGTGTGGTGACCAGTGGCCCTCAGGGCGGGCCCCTACCAAGGTCTGACCTGGAGAAATTAAAATCTGATATGGAGAAGCTAATGGGAATGGTACAGCAGCAGCAGATGCAGTTGCAAAATCTTTCCCGTAGTGTGGCCACACAGGAGGAGCCGCGGAGGCGTGGTCGGTACCCCCGGCAGGGGCCCATCATCTGCAGGTGTTGCCAGCAGCCAGGTCATTATGCGGGGGATTGCGATGGGGAGAGAGTAGTGCGGCCTCCACCGGTTCCTTCTAATGGAGGCTTGATGCCTCTTGAAAGTAGACCCTCCCACTTGAACCGGCCATCGGTAAACTAATGCCCGCTGGACTGAAGGGCCACAGTCTGGAGGGGGCACCCCTTGGCTCGGTTATCTCGTCTGGTTCTCTTACTGTTTCTGATGGCTTATTGTTCAACTGTCCGCATTTGCTTGTTTCGATGGGCGGGGTTAGTGTTCCTTGCCTTATTGACACAGGGTCTATGGTGTCTACGATAACCGAGAGTTTCTTCTTGGCACATTTTGAGCCTTTGGGCCAGGAACGTTTGCAATCGTGCCACTGGCTACAGCTTCGTGCTGCTAATGGCCTTGAAATTCCATACTTGGGCTATTTAGAGCTGGATGTAGAATTGTGCGGTAAATGCATGCATAACTGTGGTGTCTTGGTTGTTCGTGACCCCCCAGGGTGCCTGCCAGCTTATGTTCTGGGGGTTCTGGGAATGAACGTGATTAGTAAGTGCTATCAGGAACTTTTTGGGCAACATGGCCCCACCCTGTTTGACCTTCCATCTGTCTCCACAGCGCCACAGCCAGTGGTAAGGGCACTGCAACATTGTTATCGGGCTGAACTTCAGCCTGCTGGCAAAACCAGCGGCCCAGTCAAGGTTGGTGGTCGAAGGCCATGGCGAGTTCCAGGGGGAACTATAAAAATGGTCGCCGCGACCTGTTCCGAGCAGTATGTAGGGTGTGGCATGCTGTTTGAGCCAACTGATCGGGGGCTGCCCAGGGAATTGTTGGTTTCCCCAGCCCTTGTACAGGTGGCTCAAGGCTCAGTGCATATTCCAGTTGTAAATGTCGGTTCTACTGACATTTTACTTTACCCGCATACTATGCTCGGACAGCTGAGCAGGGTTTCAATGGTTAGCTTGCCGCGGGGTGTGGTAGAGGTTCGATCTGTTGCTGCCACTGCTGGCTGCCAACCCTCGGTTCCGTCGCCAGTGGAGGAGCAAATTAAGGTTATTGATTTGTCGCCCCTGTCTGACGTGGAGCAAACACAGGTCCGTGCACTGCTATTGAAGTATTCGTCTGTCTTTTCTGCCCATGAAGGAGATTTGGGTTGTACTACCCTTATTTCCCATGACATCCCATTATTGGATCAGGCCCCAGTTCGCCAGCGTTATAGGCGCATCGCCCCTTCTGATTATGAAGCAGTCAAAACTCACATACACCAGCTTCTCCAGGCCAAGGTCATTAGGGAGAGCAGCAGTCCCTTTGCATCACCTCTGGTCCTGGTCAAGAAGAAGGATGGGAGCTTAAGGCTCTGTGTAGACTATCATCTGCTGAACGCCAGGACACGGAAGGATGCCTTCCCTCTTCCTCGAATCGAGGAGACGCTGGACATGTTGGCAGGTGCCCACTGATTCTCCACTATGGACTTAGCCAGCGGGTACAACCAAGTCCCTGTGTCGGAGGGTGATCGGGCTAAAACGGCATTCTGTACACCGTTCGGATTGTTCGAGTGGAACAGAATGCCGTTTGGTCTTTGCAATGCACCTAGCACCTTCCAGCGCCTGATGCAATGCATGTTCGGTGACCAACAGTGTCGTTCCGTCCTGCTGTATCTTGATGATATTGTAATTTTCTCATCCACCGTAGCACAACATCTGCAGCGACTGGAGATGGTCTTGACCCGGTTACAGATGGAAGGTCTCAAGGCCAAGTTAGGGAAGTGTGCCTTCTTCAAACCGGAGGTACGATATTTGGGCCACGTTATTTCTCAGCACGGCGTCTCTACTGATCCTGAGAAGGTGGACGCAGTCTCAAAATGGCGTCGGCCTACCAATGTGTCGGAGCTCCGCTCTTTCCTTGGCTTTGCGAGCTATTACCGGCGGTTTGTGGAAGGCTTTGCAAAAGTGGCAGCCCCTTTACACCGACTGGTGGCTAAATTGAGTGGAGGTGGGTCCAGACGGGCATCAGGACGGATGATCCAGGAAGCCTGGTCTGAGGAATGCGAGGCCAGTTTTGAGGGACTTAAAGAAAAGCTTGTCTCCTCACCAGTACTGGCTTATGCAGACTTCAGCCAGCCTTTCATCCTTGAAGTGGATGCGAGTCATTGTGGCTTAGGGGCAGTGCTGTCGCAGGAGGTGGACGGTAAGGTTCGGCCTGTAGCGTATGCCAGTAGAGCCCTGCGACCAACCGAACGCAACATGACCAATTACAGCTCCATGAAGCTCGAATTTCTTGCCCTGAAGTGGGCGATTACCGAGAAATTCAGGGAGTATTTAATTGGTCAGAAGTGCATAGTCTATACAGACAACAACCCCTTGAGCCACCTCTCCTCTGCAAAGTTAGGGGCAGTAGAACATCGCTGGGCTGCTCAGTTGGCGTCTTTTGACTTCAAACTAAAGTATCGATCTGGGAGGTCAAATCGCAATGCTGACGCCCTTTCGCGGCAATACCAACCTGAAGGGGAGGGGGTATGTGATCTGGCTTCAGGGACGGCGGTCCCTAAACTGCTGCAACAGGTAGCAGCCCAGGGAGAGGGCATTCGAGCCACCCAACTGGTAGTCTCTGTGCTACCGTCTCATGCTCCGGCGGATTTGCGCTTTTTACAGGAGAATGACCCATTATTCGGTCGGCCCTCGTCTTTTGGAGGGACCAGCGCCGTCCGACTCGTGAAGAGAGACAGGCCCTGTCACCCTTGGTGCTTATTTTATTGCACCAATGGGACCGGCTAGTTGACAATGAGGGAGTGCTTTATCGACGCGTCCTTCACCCCAACAGTGGGGAAGAGTGCCGTCAGCTGATTCTGTCATCTGCTTTACGCTCTGAGGTCTTGCAGCAACTCCACCAGCAGCATGGCCACCAAGGAGTCAATCGCACCCTGGAGTTGGTCCATCAGAGGTGCTACTGGCCGCGAATGTTTGCGGAGGTTCGCCAGTGGTGTGAGGAGTGCCCTCGATGTCAGGTAGCTAAGGAGACAGCCCCCCCTGCCTCCACATTCATGGGTCACCTGTTGGCATCACGCCCTAATGAGACTGTGGCGGTGGACTTTACCATTTTGGAGCCCACCACCGGTGGGGTCGAGAATGTCTTAGTCATAACTGACGTCTTCAGCAAATATTCTGTTGCAGTCCCCACACGGGATCAGCGGGCCTCGACTGTGGCCCAGGTTTTGGTAACGGAGTGGTTTTATCGGTTTGGCATCCCTAGCCGGCTTCATTCTGATCAAGGGCGCTGTTTCGAGAGTAACTTGATCCAGCAACTCTGTGCCATGTATGGTGTTCAGAAGTCACGGACAACTCCGTATCACCCGGCTGGGAATGGCCAAAGTGAGCGGTTTAACCATACACTCCATAACCTGCTTCGTACATTGCCGGCCTCTCGCAAACGGGACTGGGCCACTTGTTTGCCCCATGTACGTTTCTGCTACAACACCACCCCACATCAGGTTACGGGGGAATCCCCTCATTTCCTGATGTTTGGGCAGGAACCGCAGCTGCCAGTGGACTTCCTTCTCGGCCGAGTTCGAGTGCCGGCCCATGGTCAGGTGTGCGATTGGGTACAGGAACACCAGGCCCGGCTCCAAGTAGCGTTCGATGGGGCTAGGGAACGCCTTGCAGCTGTGGCAGAATATCGCAAAGATAGGCATGACCCCCAGGTGCGGAGCCCTGCTTTAGAAGTGGGACGGTTGGTGTATGTGCGCGACCTTGGGGTATGGGGCTTTAATAAAATCCAAGACCAGTGGAATCCTCTGGTACACACAGTGGTGCGGGCTCCTTTGGAAGGTGGCACCATATATACAATTGCCCCAGTTAGTGATCCGACCAAGCTGAAAAATGTGCATCGTAGCATGCTGAAAGGATTGCTGGGATCTCACCCCTCGGACAATCCTCTAGGGTTAACGCGACGAGAACCAACCGCCGCTGACCAAAGAGAGCTATCTAGTGAGGAGGATGTCCTCCTTGGGGAACAGGTCAGGAGCACTGGCCCCCACATGTCGGTCAGGACTGACACCCTTCAAGAACATGCTCAAAGTTAAATTGAGGGGTCAGGTAGGAGTATTCAGGACCCTCCTTCCACTAGCTTGGCTGTCCCGCCATTGGTACCCAGCCTTAGCAGTGGTGAGCAGCCTCCACATCGCAGTACTCGAGTTACAGCGGGTCAGCATTCTAACCCCCACCGACTACCGTGTGGGTTGAAGGCCAGTACCTCTTGATGGGCCTCCAATTGCCTCTGACTCGTTTTTTTTTTTTTTTGCTGTATCGTCGGGTCGACGATACAAGAAGCGGGGGGTAGATTGTAGTGGTGCCCTGCACTTTAAGCTGACATCACCAGAGTGCGCAGTTACATTGACGTCATTATGTGATTTAATTCTAGCTCTTTAAAAGTGCAACGCTATGGCAGCCAAGCAAGCGAGTTGTCTGCTTCATTGGCTGTTGTCTGTGGTTTGAGCTGCTTGTCTTTTGGCCGCGTTTGATGTGGCTACATCTACAGCGCAGATGCAAAACATTGCAGGCTCTGTTGTCCGCAGTCATCCGTTGTCTGTTTAAGATCTCTGCCCATGTCTTCCATTGCCTGCTTAGACCTCTACCTGTGGCGCTCCGGTATGTGGCTACTCTTGTGCGTTTGTGGCTAACATAATTGCTCAGCTTGGTTTTGGTGTTCGGCTGGCTAATGTTTTCCTACTTGTAGTGTAATGCATTTCGAGCCATCTGCGTCGTGTCCGTGGTGACTGGCTTATTTGTTCCTGCGACAGGTTATTGGTAAGTAATTCTCTTCCCCTAGAGTCACTGTTGTATTGATACTTAGCTAGTCAGTAATGCTTACTATCGTTGCTCTTAGGCTTCCGTGCACCCGGTTGGAAGGTGCAGCTAACCTCCCTCCATCATTACCTGGACCTGGCTGTGCGAGTTGCTTCACCAGCTGCTGCTTTGTCGCTATTCATTCTTTGTTTATTATGGCATTTTAATAATTTGAGTCTATTGAAGACCCTGCTAATTGTGTGCCTTGGTGGTCCTAACTGAAAGGGGCTGCGCACAACGGCAGTGTGCAAGTGTACGTTGTTGGTTTGGTTTTTATTGTGTATTTTTTATTTCCTTTCTCCTTTTGGCAGGATCAGGGATGGCCAGTAGGGGGCCCCGAGCATCTGGTGGTGGGTATTTTGTGTCCTTCACCTTTTATTTGCAGTGTAGTGTCACTTGGGTGGTCAGTGTAGCATTCGTGTGTGTGTGGTCCTTCCGGCCCACTTCCTTGCTGGAGTCTCCCTCTGGTAAGCCCTTCCTGCTAGTTTGTTTTTTTACATTTATTTGGCTTATTGTGTTTTTGTATGATTTAGGTTGGCTGGTACAACCTGCTATCTATCCCACAACTGGTGCGTGTCTGTGACTGCGTATATGGGTGTGAATGCATATGCCAATTTTTAAATTCCACTTTCTGAATATTGTTACTAAATTTACATTGTTAATAAATAAACATTTGTATGATTGGAAATAGAACTCCTTGTCTCTGCTTCATCTTTGCATGAACCTGGTTGCCTTTTGTTGATGCGAAAAGACATGGTGACTGATAACTTGGTGTCTGAGCACCAGTAACTTCTCAGGTGGAGATTAGACCTCCCGTGGGTGGCGTAGTCAACATAAACTAAACTCTCCTTACTGCTGCTTACTACATCAGCAATGGCACTTCATGGCCAGGAAATGTCTCTGGATCTGAGAAAGCGGATTATTGCTTTACACAAGAGAGGTGAGGGCTACAAGAAGATCAGTAAAGCCTTACTTATCAGTAAGAACACGGTTGCAAAAGTGATCCAAAAATTCAAGACAGATGGAACTGCAGCCAAAGTACAGAGACGTACAGGCCGGCCAAGAAAATTAACACCCAGGCAGGAGTGGCTTGTAATGAGAAAAGTTGCGGAAAATTGTCATGCAAGTGCACAACAGGTATCTAAGGAAGTAGAGACTGAAATTGGAGTGAATGTGTCACGTGACACAATATGCCGTACAGTGCAGCGGAATGGCATGCATGGGTGTCGTCCCCGAAGGAAGCCTCTCCTAAAGCCCAGTCACAAAAAAGCCTGTCTAGAGTTCGCCAGGGCACATGCTGAAAAGGATGAAGGCTACTGGGACTCTATACTCTGGAGCGATGAGACCAAAATCAATCTTTTTGGAACTGATGGCTTCAAAGCATTCTGGCGTCGCAAGGGTGAGGAGTACAAGGAAAAATGCATGGTGCCCACAGTGAAACATGGAGGGGGTAGTGTTCTTACGTGGGGTTGCATGAGTGCTGCGGGTGTTGGAGAACTGCATTTCATTGATGGCATCATGAATTCTCAAATGTACTGCTCTATACTGAAAGCTAAGATGCTTCCATCACTTCGGGCCGTTGGTCGTCGTGCCATTTTTCAACATGACAATGACCCAAAACACACATCTAAGGCCACTGCTGACTTTCTGAAGAGGAACAGGGTGAGAGTGATTCCATGGCCAAGTATGTCACCTGATCTGAACCCTATAGAGCATCTTTGGGGAATACTGAAGAGGTAGGTTGAGCATCACTCTCCATCCAAAATCCAGGCTCTGAAAGATGTCATCCTTGAAGAATGGAAAAAGATTGATGTAGCCAAATGTTGTCAACTTGTGCACTCCATGCCAAGGAGACTTGGGGCTGTCATTGCAAATAATGGAGGCCATACAAAGTACTAAATGTACTGGATGTAATTGAGTTTGTTGTGGGGTGTACTCACTTTTGCTCCACCCCACTTTCACGGAAACAGAAAAATATGTCATTTAAGGCATCTTTTCACCTTTCTGCTTGAGTTATAATGTAAGAACATAGTGCAATAAACATCATCAAGGAACTGTTTGGGACATATTGTTTGTGTTCATTTTAATACTGTGAAAAATGTCGTTTTTCAGGGGGGGTGTACTCATTATTGCATTGCACTGTATACACATATACACACAAGTGTGTAAAACACACACAGGCAAACAGTCCAAATCGGCAGGCAAGATCAAAAACGTGATAAAAGGCAAAAGGGTCGGGCGAGGCGCAAACTGGATATCAGAGGCAAAGCAAAAATGAGAACAAGAACAAGAAACAGGCACAGGAATCAAGAAACCAGGAAATCGAGAACACGGGTAGAAAGGCTCGGTAATGCATACTGGTGTATCGTAATACTTCGCACTGATAGTGCATCAGCACAGTCCTTAAATAGGTATACTCACTCACTCACTCACTCACTCACTCAATCCTCTTCTGGCCCTAGTGGTCCTTGAGGCATTAGGAAGAGTGCTCTCCATCTGGCCCTGTCTGAGGCAATACTTGGGGCTGTATCCAGAGTCAGTCCTTTCTCTTTTAGGTCTCATTCTATTGTTCTTTGCCAGGTCTCTTTGGGGCGGCCTCTGTTTCTTTTTCCAACTGGCATCCACTTTAATGCACTCCTTGTTATTGAGTTGGGAGTCATTCGACATACATGGCCAAGCCAGGTCCATCTGCGGGCTGCAATAGTTTTCTCCAGGGGCGCCACTCCTGTTCTGCTGTGAAGGTCCTCATCTGAAATGGTGTTTGGCCAAAAGATCCCCAATATGCGTCTTAGGCATTTATTTTGGAAGACTTTAAGTTTGTGTCTGATAGTAGCTGTGGTTTTCCAGCACTCTGCTCCATACAATAAAACACTTTGCACTTTGCTCTTGTATATCTTAATTTTTGTGTTAGTATGGATTGAGGTGTCTCTCCAGAGTGGGCCGAGCATTGCAAAGGTTTGATTTGCTTTGTTAATCCGTGTATTTATTTCTTTAGTACAGTCCCCATCAGACGTTACCACGCTGCCTAGGTATGTGAACTCTTTCACATCTACAAACTGCTTGCCATTCAAACTAACCGGGTCTTTTGTAGCAGTTCTGTTTCTAAGTACTTGTATTTTCTTTTCATTTACCCGTAGCCCTATGGTACCAGCAGTTATGTGGAGTCTTCCTGTCTTCTCTTGTACATGACGGTGTAAATGTGCTAGTAGTCCTAAGTCATCAGCATAATCTAAGTCTTCCAAAACTTTGTTTAAGGTCCATTTAATGCTATGTTGATTTTCCTGGGTGACATTTTTCATTATCCAGTCAATGGCCAATGAGAAGAGCAGAGGGGAAAGGATATAACCCTGTTTAACCCCAGTATTTCCATTAAACGGATCAGTCAACATGTTGTTGTGGATAACTCTACATTCAAAGTTCTCGTACATTGATCTGATGATGTTTACCAGCTTCTGAGGTATTCCATAATGCTGGAGTATCTTATACAAAGAATCCCAATGTAGGCTATCAAACGCCTTCTCAAAATCCACAAACACGACATACAGAGGGCTGTTCCATTCTTGTGACTGCTCTAAAATCTATCTCAGTACAAAAATGTGATCAATACATGAGCGTCCCTTCCGGAAACCTGCCTGTTCCGGCCTTAATATGTTATCTACTGCTGTTTTAATCCTTTGAAGAATGATGCAACTGAAGACTTTACTTGCAATTGATAATAAGGTGATACCCCTCCAGTTATTACAATCTGTCAATTTCCCTTTTTGGGTAGTTTCACAATCACTCCAGTTTTCCAGACAGCTGGTATTGCTTCATGGTCCCATATATTCTGCAAAATGTTTCTTAGTATTTGAGGTGTAAGTTGTTTTTCTGCCTTGAGCATTTCCAGGCACACCCCATCCTCCCCAGGGGCTTTACCATTCTGCAATTTTTTAATTGCTTCTTTAACTTCCTCAACAGTAATATCATTCATGTTGATGTCAAGGTCATTGTCTGCCTCTGTTATACTTGAGAGTACTTGTGGTTCTGGTCTGTTTAGTATACCCCTGAAATGTTCTCTCCATCTTTCCAGCTTTCCCTTCTCTTCTGTGATGGTAGTGCCGTCTGCTGCTTTGACTGGCTGATCTTGGTTGGTGCTCTGGTTTCCACATAGTTTCTTTGTGATCTTGTAAACAGTCTTCATGTCTCTTCTAAGTATACACAATTCCTTAATTGCATTCAGGTGTGCATTGTTCACGGCGTAAAGGCTTTACCCTGTTTAAAACAAAACAAAATAAAAAACAAACAACAAAGAAAAAACTCTCATATATACTAACCCCGATTAACCTGTATACCCTGTATACCCCCACATTTTGTATGCTGCTGAATCTGTCCTTTTTTCAGTAGCTTTGTATAAACAATAACCGCTAAATGTAATGCAATGTTATGTAAGGTGATCGCCTAGGCATTCTCATTGTGAAAAGTAAGTCACATGTACATGGACTGGCATTTCATGTTGTATTTGTTCCTTTCTATTTGTTTTTTGTCTGTTCATATTCTTTTTGGGGGAGTAAAGTCAGTTTAAAAATGCCGTTAAATGCATAGGCCTTTAGGCCAAGTTTAATGACCTTGAGGTTATCAGAGGTCGTATGTCGTTTTACAAATGAAAAATGAATTCAGCACCCAAACATTTAACAAACAAGGCCATTTGCTAACTTCATTAATCATTTTAGTACATTTCATTCCTTAGAAAGCTGAGAAACTGGGTTCAGCTGAGACGTTTACAGGCCCAAAGTTCAATGACCTCTAGAGGTCAACAGAGATCAGATAGAGCTCGGCATATTGCAGATTTGAATTCGGCACACCCAAATTGACAAAATGAGACTGTTTGCCGACTTTGTCTCAAAAATGCCTTTGGGTGTCACAATTCTGGATTTTGATACCAGTCTATCCACTCCTGCAGCCAAGATCAGGGATCTTAGAATCAACAACACATTCCTATTAAAGTGGCCGGGGAGTGTATACTGCATTTCACATTTGAGGCAAATCTCAAAGTGCTACATAACGATACACTAGACCAACTGTAAAATGGCAAAAATATTTGGAAAGCAAAAGCGCAAAGGTTAAAATGAAGCCAGTTTGAAAAAGAAGCATTTTCAAAAAGTCATTAAAGTATAACACTGATCCTGTTCTCAGAAGTATTTAGTTTAATAAACACAAAAAAATGCTTGTTTTACTTCAAATATTCATAATGGTAAATGTCTGATTTTGGAAAACCCTCATATAACCCAAAGGGGAAACAGGAACTGAGTTAACATTACTTTTAGGAAAATTTTTAAAAGACTTTATTCATCTCATGTTCATTTGAGCACAATGAAACTCTTTCTCGAGTTTCTCTCTTCTGTATTTAACCCATTTGGGGATGTTAGTGGCGTCTGTTACCGAGGAGCGGGGGGGGGGGGGGGGGATGTTATGTGTCTTGCCCATGGATGTGTTCATTCACTCCCCCCATGCACACATTGTCCAGCTGAATCAAACTGGTGACCTTTTGGTCACAAAGCTGCTTCTTGAACTTCCATCCATCCATTATCTGTAGCCACTTATCCTGTACAGGGTCACAGGGGAGCTGGAGCCTATCCCAGCTGACTATGGGTGAGAGGCGGGTTACACTCTGGACAAGTCGCCAGATCATCGCAAGACTGACACATAGAGACACACAACCATTCACACTTACATTCAGACCTACAAGTAAGAGCCACCAAATAGCCTAACCTGCATGTCTTTGGACTGTGGGGGAAAATGGAGCACCCGGAGGAAACCCACACAGACACGGGGAGAACATGCAAACTCCACACAGAAAGGCCCTCGCCGGCCACTGGGCTTGAAACCAGAACCTTCTTGCTGTGAGGCGATAGTGCTAACCACTACACCACCGTGTCACCCCCATCATCTCATTTTTCTTTTAAAAGAAAAATGCAGCTTGTCAGTTTACCAAGAACCCACAAAGCATAAACTCTTCAAACTCCTCTTTCAAGAAGGTTGTCACAAACTGAGCAGGTGGACTCGGATGCAGGTGCAGCTTGAGTTCTTTCCTGAATACCGCAGGCATAATCATGGCAAGAAAAATCAATACTTGAAAACTAAATGCTACGATATTGCTACCTGCAGGATGAAAAAAAGCAGAAATAAGCATCGCAGGATGATAACCTACTGTTTTACTCAATCAAAACATCTGCCCTTCGCTGTTTTCATCTGCCCTGTCAGACACTTTATAGATTCCCTTTGAGAGGTGTTCCTGTACCCAGTTTACTGCTTCCTGTTTGGTGCTGAACAGAGCTCATCTATTGGTTGTTGCCATGACTGACACTGTCCATGTCAGTATTTGCATGAGCCAAGACTAAAAACATCTGGTAATTTGAAACACAGCTGATTTTATTTGAATATCAAGACGAGAATAAGACTGACAACACTGGTTCAGTTAACATTGATTTATACTTTGGAATTGTTATCCAGTAATTTTATCATGGTGTTTAATTCTTGTTCCTGCCCAGACTTCCTCCACACCCTCACACAACAGGGTTCGACAACCACAAAGCACAAACTCCTCTTTCCTGAAGATGGCATATGACGTGGTTACAGCTTTACCTCTGACTGTTTCAAAGCACTGACACTGGAGACTCCTTCCATGAATGTTTATTAAACATCACCTTTACCAGAAAAATTCACCATATCAACAATTACACAAGGTTTTTTGTTTGTTTTGTTTGTGGATGAGAGGATGAGATGAGAGCTGTTTGCCAGCTGTCTCTGCTGAAAAAGAAAACTTCCTGCTCAAAACATTAAGAATCAGAAGAATAATGAATGTTGTAATAATTCAGTTCGAATAGTATTTACGAACACATTTTACACTCATCGGGAGCTCCGTGTATAAATCCATAATTTGTAGCTGCACAACGGTCAGCGGTACCGTTATAGAAAATTAATCCACACCTTCGTTCTGACCAATCAGGATCCAGAAATCAGCAGCGCTGTGGTATACATTTCTTTATTTGTTTTTGTTTTTCCATGAAAACAATTAAGTTTCCCAGAAAATATGTGTTCAGAAGGACTGGAGCAAATCTTAAAGAAGCAAAGTCTTCATGAAGCAAACAAGCAAACAAATCGATATCCGTATAAAATAAATGAATGTTGAAAGTGTGTTTAGCGGTTACAGGAAGAAGTGTTGTGTAAGCACTACAGAGCGTGGTTGTGTTTTCCATCATGTGTGAAGTCACAGTGTTAAGAATCATTTCTTATTTCTAATTATCCTCAGTCATCTGGGTGGCCTTTCTCGCAGTACGCTGGAGGACTTTCCATGGGTGCACTGCTCATGGCGACAGCGTTCATTGTACTGACCCCCTGTAAAATAAATAAAGAAAGAAGGAAATAAAGAAATGGAGAACACAGTGTCTGTATTCTCAGCTATGCTTCGTAATGGTGTAAAGAGTAAATGATGGATCACAAAGAGGAAAAACTGTTGGTGTTGGTCATACACCATGTAGACCTTGAGATAGCCTAGTGGTTAGGGTGTCCGCCTCTCAACTGGGAGATTGTGAGTTGTACTTACGGTCGGGTCGTGTGTGTGTGTGTGTGTGTGGTGACGATTAACTGAAATGGCCGAGCTGCATTACTGGAAGATGTCGCGCACTCTGAGGAGATGCTCTTTCAGTGAGCTTCACTTCCACAATTAAAAGATTTATAAACTTCTCTTCCTCATTGAAGATGGGCTTTTCAACCAAACAGGCGTGTTGGGATTTTATTCAATCAAAAAAGATCAATCAAAAAACTAAAATGTGTTTGGTGTGTAAACGTGACTCTGGATTCTTCAGTGCTGTGGCACTTCATAACGGCGTCCTGCAGGTTTCTCTTACCAGCTGAGGTTGTTGTGCTGGATAGGAATTGACCACAGGAACACACATCTCAGGGTTCTGAACCACATTGACGATGTTCAGCTGTTGGACACAATCACAGAGCTTCAGTTACACAATAATAACATATACGCATCACAACAGTTCAAACTGTTCACTACACTTCCAATACTCGATATTAATCCCAGTGAAATATAAAGGTCACATTCGTTGCTGTCATGAATCTCAGAACATGGCTGAACCAGATTCCATTTCCTAATAGCTACAGACATTTCCTGGCTCAAGGTCATCGTGCTTCTAACACTGTGTGAGTGTTCAAGCAAACTTGGCTGTCTGAAGCCAGAAATAAAATGAATATTTGCTGAAAGCTGTCTACAAAAATGGACAGGAAATTAAAAAATGGAAGGAACGTAGAGCTTCACTGAACAGCTGACCTTCTATTCCAGTGAAGGCTTTTTCACCGGGTGGGTTTAATCAGTGAAAGATGTAACCGAGTGTCCAGACAGCTGAGTTAGCTTGGAGCTGAGCTCTGATGAGTTTATTGGGAACAGACAGTAGCAGGGCAAAGCATGTGTTCGGATATCAAATCAAGCAATCATGTCTGTTTATCAGCTTGCCATCTCCTGAGAATGAAAGCTATGTGACACATGACAATATTGCATCTTTTACTAAAAAAAAAACAACTTACAGTTGGTTCACTGGAGCAGGTGGCTTTGCAGGTGAAAGCTGAAACTGCAATAGAGACGGTGAACTGGAGCACAGAGAAAACCAGCAGAACGCCGGTGATTCCATGGCGATAGCTCTGAAATAAAGATCCACCATCACAAAAAAAATACATGTCAAAAAGTCTTGCGACTTAGTCACTGCTTTGTTTGTTTGTTCAGAACTGTATGTTTTTGGATTAAAATAGGCAGAATATATATATATATATATATATATATATATATATATATATATATATATATATATATATATATATAGGGGGCAGCATGGTGGTGTAGTGGTTAGCACTGTCGCCTCACCTTTACCCCTGCCAACTTTCTTAGATGACATTATGTTTTTTCCTCCATCAGTTTGATGAGATGAGATGAGTTTTCTTGTTTGTATTTTTTTTGCTTGTTTGTTCCCAATGTAACTCAAAAAGTAATGAACAGATTTGGATGAAATTTGGAAGAAAGTTGATCCATGGGCTGAGGAACAATTGATTAAATTTTTATCCAAATCCAGATATGTATGTATGCGGATCCAGGATTTTTTTTTTTTTGTTTGCCTGTTCCCAACATAACTCGAAAAGTAGTGAATGGATTTGGATGAAATTTGGTGGACAGCTTGAGCATTATCATTTGTTCAAGATATGATTTTGATCTTGATCCAGATCAGGATCCAAATTCTGATATAATCAGTTGAAATCTGTGTCTTCAATAGTCCCATACATGTATGGATCAACGTCCCAGATGAGTAAACATCTCGATATATTATGTGGCTTGGCAGAGCCGTTCTCGTTTTATTTGTATTGTTTTTAATTTATTTTATTTGGGTATTTTCTTCCATTACACACCTCATGCTAAAATAGTAATAAATAAATAAATCATACCACTGCAAGATACCAATTCCTGCAATCATCCTCTCTATAGTAGCAGTATCTGTACACTGGGGAAATCACCAACTCTATGGAAAGTATGATGATGGCAATTCCTGCAGCTATCGTGCTCAAAATATTGACCACCATAGTGGCTTTCACCTGAGGGGAAAAAAAGAGTAAAATAAATAAATAAAAATTAAAAAACCCATCAGACCCCAGCTAGTTCTCAATCAGAAGCCATAAAAATCCTAAAAATGAAACTCAAACTGAAGGAACAAGTGCAAACTTTTAACATAAATGTCCATCAGCAGTCGGCTCATCCACAGTAAGACTTTTTTTATAATTACAAAGTGATTTTAGCGAAGTACTTTCTGTTAAACATGAAAAATTTCTTTATGGATTTAAATTAAAATTGTTTAATGATTTATTGATTTATTTTTTGAATCAAATACTTATCTGAAGCGGTCTGTCCTGTTTCATTTTACTAGCTCCATTTACAGTGTCTTACATAAGTATTCACCCCCTTCTTCAATGTTTTACCCATGTTCTTCATATTCTGAGATGAAATATAAACACAAATCAAATGTAGGACTTTTATCAGAAATGTTCTGTTTCTCTGGAAACTTCACGTAATTCACTCCATCTGCCATGAACGGACTGCAGTCACTCCCTGAACTCTGATACAGTACATGGTTTCTAATTAGTGAGAGGATTCATATTCATATCCATGTTCAGGCAAATGACGATAACTCAACCTCTCCCCGATTAAAATCTTACTCATGAATTGTTCTTCTCGAATCCAATATTCCACACCCTAAAAAAAAATCCTTCTTAGGGTTCTTAAAATTTGTTGTTTTTTTCCAACATGGACATCATCCGTTTTCTTGGACTCATAATATTACATATCTATAAGTGGCAAAAGTATGTGAACCTTTGCTTTCAGTATCTGGTGTGACCCCCTTGTTCAGCAATAACTGCAACTAAACATTTCCAGTAACTGTTGATCAGTCCTGCACACCAGCTTGGAGGAATTTTAGCCCATTCCTCCATACAGAACAGCTTCATCTCTGGGATGTTGGTGAGTTTCCTCACAGGAACTGCTTGCTTCAGGTCCTTCCACAACATTTCCATTGGATTAAGGTCAGGACTTTGACTTGGCCATTCCAAAACATTAACTTTATTCTTCTTTAACCATTCTTTGGTAGAACTACTTGTGTGCTTAGGGTCATTGTCTTGCTGCATGACCCACCTTGTCTTGAGATTCAGTTCATGGACAGATGTCCTGACATTTTACTTTATAATTTGCTGGTATGATTCAGAATTCATTGTTCCATCAATGACGGCAAGCCGTCCTGGCCCAGATGCAGCAAAACAGGCCCAAACCATGATACTACCACCACCATGTTTCACAGATGGGATAAGGTTCTTATGATGGAATGCAGTGTTTTCCTTTTTCCAAACATAACGCTACTCATTTAAACCAAAAAGTTCTATTTTGGTCTCATCCATCCACAAAACATTTTTCCAATAGCCATCTGGCTTGTCCACGTGACTTTTAGCAAATTGCAGACGAGCAGCAATGTTCTTTTTGGAGAGCAGTGGCTTTCTCCTTGCAACCCTGCCATGCAAACTATTGTTGTTCAGTGTTCTCCTGATGTTGGATTCATGAACATTAGCATTAACCAATGTGAGAGAGGCCTTCAGTTGCTTAGAAGTTACCCTGGGGTCCATTGTGATCTCGCTGACTATTAAATGCCTTGTTCTTGGAGTGATCTTTGTTGGTCGACCACTCCTGTGGAGGGTAACAATGGTCTTGAATTTCCTCCATTTGTACCCAATCTGTCTGACTGTGGATTGGTGGAGTCCAAACTCTTTAGAGATGGTTTTGTAACCTTTTCCAGCCTGATGAGCATCAACAACGCTTTTTCTGAGGTCCTCAGAGATGTCCTTTTTTCGTGCCATGATACATTTCCATAAACATATGTTGTGAAGATCAGACTTTGATAGATCCCTGTTCTTTAAATAAAACAGGGTGCCCACTCACACCTGATTGTCATCCCATTGATTGAAAACACCTGACTCTAATTTCACCTTCAAATTAACTGCTAATCCTAGAGGTTCACATACTTTTGCCACTCACAGATATGTAATATTGGATCATTTTCCGCGATAAATAAATGACCAAGTATAATATTTTTGTCTCATTTGTTTAACTGGGTTCTCTTTATCTACTTTTAGGACTTGTGTGAAAATCTGATGATGTTTTAGGTCATATTTATGCAGAAATATAGAAAATTCTAAAGGGTTCACAAACTTTGAAGCACCAGTGTACTCTTCATTTTACTGTGGCTTGTTAAACTGTGACTACAGGTCACATTTCAAAATACTGCAGGAGCAGATGGAATTAATAGCGAAATTAATTAGTAAAGTAAATGAAAAGATAGAAAGCATTAATTTAATTCATTCAGCAATTCAATAAAGAATCGATATAAGACAAACTGCTTTTCATCCGTGTGTGTGTGTGTGTGTGTGTGTGTGTGTGTGTGTGTTTCCACACGAAAGAAGGTAATGCTGTTGGTGTAAAAATGCTGTTGGTGTTTACCTACCACACAGTGATTCAGTTTGTTGTTTGCTGCAACAGCCAGAGAACCAGCGCTGATGTGCTGCAAGTGCAGAAATATATATATATTTTTCCCCTGAAACTGACACTGAATAATATACACATAAAAGTCAAGAAAACTGAAGAAGCCTTACAAACAGTGAGCCCCAGAACATGACTCCAGAAACCACGCTGATGCTGTCAGGAAAGATTGCGAGCACGATACCAAACAAGATCGTCAACACACCGACCATTATTTGGACAGTCTGTGGTTAAAAACAAAAAAACAGAAACACACAAATAAACTTGCAGTATTTTTGCAAACTATATTCATGTTTCTTATGCAAAGTATTTGTAGTGAAGAACAAATAAATGATCACACTCGGTAGACGTATCAGACGCTCGCTTTGAAAATTGTGCATGCAGACGCTCATCTAAGTTTCCAAACCTGTCATTGATTCACTCTTTAATATTTTCTATTGTCAATACTCTCATTAAAAAGCTTATAATCTCTGCTTTCCACAGAAATGTATCTGGTTAAGATCTCAGTACTTTGGGAGTAACAGCAGGTTGAAGTCGCTACAAAAGAGTAAAAACTCTGCTCGCGGGACGTCGGGAAACTCATGATGTTTTTCTTTTTGAGTCACGGGAAAGCAGTCAGGCTCTCTCTCTCTCTCTCTCTCTCTCTCTCTCTCTCTCCTGATCGGTTTCCCACTGGATTACTCGTCAATATCAATCAGATCACTTTTATAGCGATGTTCTCTCGCTCTCACTCTTTCTGATGAAGGATTCAGCAACATTTTCCCTCTGCTAGTTTTGAGACTTTGAAGTGAGTTTTCAGAGCTTTACCTACTTTTTTTTTTCAAATCAAACTGATTCATGTAAATAAATAACTATTATAGAACAAAACTTGAGTTGTTTTGATGAAAAATATTGAGATCTTAGTGGTCGGAGTGAGATTTTAAGAAACGTAAGAGTCAGTTTCAGTTCAGTTAATGTAAATTGTTTATTGGATGTAGATCAGACAGTTTTTTCGAGGTTTGCCTTGAAAGCTGTGAATATTAACCGAAATAATCATTTATATTCTTTCATATAAACACTAGTCAGCCCTACTGAGAAATACAAAGACCTACAGAGCATAAAGAGGGGATTAGAAATAATCTTTTATGACTTTTTTATTTTGATAGAGAATGGTAGATGTGAGACTTTCAGTGCTTATTTTTGCAGATTTTATAATTAACATTGATTTCTCCTTCTTTGTGATGTATAAATGAGAGTTACGATCACCTTTATACTGCACAAATAAAGCCATTTGGTGAAACTTTGAAGAGGAGAGCATACCGATTTAACGTGTTTACCTAATTAGCATAATTAATACTAATTGAATATTAATTTCCATAATTCTTTTTTCATTATTTTTTCAAATATTGTACTCACTATACAACCATTTATGTGCTGCCAATTTCCATGTAAATATCTTGAAAAATAGAAAAGTTAAACGTAAACGTAAATGTCTTCTTCCGCTTATCCGGGACCGGGTCGCGGAGGCAGCAGTCTAAGCATGGAAGCCCAAACTTCCCTTTTAGAAATAGAAAAGTTATTAAGAAAAAAAACCTTTTGTTCTGACTGGATGTGATCCTCATACAGTTTTCTAAAAATTAAACCATTTCTTCATCCTTTGATTTGTAATATCTCAAGAACGGATAAACATATTTTAATTCTGTAAAAAGTCTGTTGTTCTGCATTCAATTCTGAATTCAATGAGACAAGTTTCAAGTTGCACTATTTGGATTTAATTTGAATTTTCACCTGATATGCCCAACCACACTCATTTACATCACCGAGCCAAAACATGATGACCGTCACAGGTGTCCTGTAATGACGGCACGTGTCAGTGTGTACGATGTACTCGACTCGACGGTAAGTGACAGTCGGTTCTTGGTGTCGATGGGTTGGATATGGGACACGGTGCTGAGGGTAATGAAGACAATCCCATCTGCTCCAAACCAACAAGAGGGCTACTGGAAAGGTTACTGATGATTAATGATGATTAGGAGGAATGAGACACAACACACTGCTGACTATGAAGCTGTGTATCTGCAGAACCAGTCACCGACCCCATGCTGACCCTTGTGCCCTGAGAAAGCATCTACAATGGGCATGAAAGTGTCAGAACTGGACCTTGAAGCGATGGAAGCAGGTCACCAGGAAGCACCAGGATGCACTATGTGAAGAAGAAAAGCTGGTGTGATGCTCCTGGGGTCCTGCATTCACCTCGTACATTCCTGAAGACCAGGTACACCCCTTCACTGCACATTGGAAATGGTTTGAGGAACATGATGAAGAGCTCCAGGTGGTGTCCTGGATCTGCTGATAACGTCTTGCTGCCAGACTCCACAGCACACCTTCAGAGGTCTTGTTGTAGATTCGTTGTCTCAGTGAGTCAGAGCTGTTTTGGCGGCACGCAGATGACCAACAGCAAATTCGACAGGAGGTCACACAGTTTTGGTTCACTGTTGTGAAGGTTGTTTTCATTTTAGTTTATTTTTTATGTAATAAAATGGAAAGGAGATATCAAATAGTCTCAGAAAAAGTTTAGATTTTTTATGTTATTTTATAATAATATTTACAGAATTAATTAAAAATGTAATCAGATATTTTATGAATGTATGAATTTCATTTAGGCTTAAATGTATTTTTATGTGTCATTATTATTTTTAAATATATTGTAATTATATTATAATAATTATTATTGTTTTGTTTCATATCTGTTTACACTGGGTTAATTTATTTTTTATTCTGAATTACTTTTTTTTACTGTTTGTTTTCCTATTTATTTTATTATTCCATATTTGTGTATTCATTTGAGAGGTTAAAATATTTTATTCAGTAATTTAATATGAATAATATGAATTATGTATTTATTTATTTATTTGTTTATTTATGATGTAATTGTATAACTTACTCCCAGAGCTTTCGGTTCTCCTTTCAGGAATTTCTGCAGTGGGCTGATTGTCTGACAGGGATTTTGTCCGGCTGTAGTCGGGGCTGTTGATGAGGGAAGAACCTGAGTGACGATGGTGTAGCCACTTCCCACATTAGTGAGCGGGATCGAAGCGCTGGCCATCTTTAATAAAGCACCTCTGTGTGATTAATCTGTGAACAAAAAACACGTTCACTATCAGTGTGATGGGATAATGTGAGATGAAACTGGACTAGAAATGATGACATCATTAAAATGTTATTTCTTGGTTCTGTACAGGTTTTTAAATCAACTCCAAGAGTCTAATGTTGTTCCTGAGGCTTTAAAGAGAAAACCATGTTTATATAAAGTTAGAAGAAGCAGAAGAAAAAGGAAAAGTGGAAGAAAAGAAGTAGAACAGAAGGGTGGAAAATTTGAGGAACTGTATTTTGTTACTGGGCTTTCAAAGAACTTGTTGCGAATCTCAAAGGTCCATTCCATGTGTGTTTTAAAAATAGGGACATAAAGACAATCCACTATTATTTTATTATAACACTGACGGAAACATATAAAATAAGGAGTCTTCTTTGGCCCCCTAGAAGTCATATATGTGTGTATATTTGTGTTGTGGCCCAAGTGGATAAGGCACCATACCATAAATCCAGGGACCTGGGTTCAATTCCAACCTGAGGTCATTTCCTGGTCTCTCTCTCCCACTCATTTCCTGTCTCTACACTGTCCTTTCCAATAAAGGTGAAAAAAGCCCCCCCCCCCCCCCCCCCCCAAAAAAAATGGCTTAGTTTCATCGTATCTCAGATATATTGCTTTTGCTGGATGATGTAACTGAGGAAATGTCTGAACTTTATTTGGGGTTAATCAGAGTCATTTTACTTGATGGCAGGTGTGAACCCAAAAAGACTGAATGCTGTCATTAAAGCAAAAGGTGCTTCAACAAAGTATTAGTTTAAGGGTGTGCACACTTATGCAACCAGCTTATTGTACGTTTTACTTTTTATGTTTTATCCCCAAACAGATTTGTTTGTTTTTCAATTGAATTGTACAGGTTATAGGTGGGCGGCACAGTGGTGTAGTGGTTAGTGCTGTCGCCTCACAGCAAGAAGGTCCGGGTTCGAGGCCCATGGCCGGCGAGGGCCTTTCTGTGCAGAGTTTGCATGTTGTCCGCGTGGGTTTCCTCCGGGTGCTCCGGTTTCCCCCACAGTCCAAAGACATGCAGGTTAGGTTAACTGGTGACTCTAAATTGAGCGCAGGTGTGAATGTGAGTGTGAATGGTTGTCTGTGTCTATGTGTCAGCCCTGTGATGACCTGGCGACTTGTCCAGGGTGAACCCTGCCTTTCGCCCGTAGTCAGCTGGGATAGGCTCCAGCTTGCCTGTGACCCTGTAGAAGGATAAAGCGGCTAGAGATAATGAGATGAGAGGTTATACGTCACATTAAAGCTGGGAAAAGTTTTGAAATGGTTTATCATGGTCTCATTTTTTGTACATCTGAAAAACTTATCATTTTACCGGAGTGTGTAGACTTTTATATCCACCGTATTCCATTCAGCTACTCGCCTTCAACTCGTTCAGTATCATGCTAGCTGAATGGAATATATCTGATAGACCATGAAAAAAAGTCAGACATTATTATTTAAGTATGTCACTCATATGCGTGATGTATTTTGTCTGAAAAATGCAAGTTTTTCAACATGAGAAGATAAACTTCACATCTTCAATCCAACATGTGATTTTCTTTTTATTATATCGACACATTCACAAACAAACAAACAAACAAACAAAAAAACAAAAAAAAAAAATTTTATTAAAACAATTCCTCGATTTCCTCAAGAGTGATAATATTGAGACATATGTTACTCAATATCCTGGACGTAGTTTCTATGGAAAGTACGAGTGGTGAGAGGACTTGTGTGAAAATTTGATGATGTTTTAGGTCATATTTATGCAGGATTATAGAGAATTCTCAAGGGTTCACAAACTTTCAAGCACCACTGTATGTGTTGAAATGGTCACAGGTTTTCTGATATTCATGTCTCTGAGCTGGGAAGCTTAAAGCTGATAAATTACAGTGAAGGAAGACCTTGGAAAAGGTTCTCAGTTTAAGTACGTTTAATAAATAAATAAATACATAAATAAATAACCACACCTCATCACACCTTCTAAACGGACGTGGATCAGAGGCCTGAGTGCAAAGAGTCCTTAGGTGGGTTTGACGACTTTTTTTTTTTTTTACATTTTTTTCAACATATTAGACGTGACCTTACATTAATTTCATCAGATCAAGTCAGTTGAAAATATTTAATTTTTATAATCAAATGCATTTAAAAGTAACTCCGGAAAACTTTTTTTTTCTTCTTCTGTCTGGCTACATCCATTTTTAACCAAGACTTTGACATATTATTCATACTTTCACTTCAGTATCATTTCTCAGTATTGTGTCCAAACCTGAAAATAACCATTTTATTTACACTGAACTTGTCATTTGAGGTAAAACTATGGAGTAAAATTCTACACAGTCACCCAGTTTGCAAGACAAAACCAGAAAAGAAGCCATTTTAAAACATTTTTCACTCCTTTATCTCTCTTTAAAGAAAACACTGATCTGCTCCTGTTACATGTCTGTTAAAAACAATAGAAATCATTTAGTTTAATAAAGACAAAAAGGCTTATTTTACCTCCTGTCCTTTAGCAGTGCAGTCTCTCTCTCTCTCTCTCTCTACGACTAAACACTTTCATTTCGTCAGTGTACTGTTATCCTAAACTCCTCCTATTCTTCAGAAATGTTTACAGTTCCAGTGACGCAGATTTCCTGCCTCGAGATTGAGCCGAAATACAAGACCTGAATGAAAAAAGAAAAGAAAAAAAATCCCACAAAGCTGTTATGCAACCAGATGTGATGTCTGAACATGACACAGAGCTCCAGAGAGAATCAGAGCCAAGCCTGCTATTGTTTTTGCTCCACAGAGCAGAAGTATTTCCAGCAGGAGCAGAATGATTACCATCAGCGCTGCCTAGAAACATGACCTGGAGTAAACTTTAAAAGACCACAGCAACAGGAACATGACTGCAATGATAAATATAACTGCAAGCAGGGATTCGTGGGCCCAAGCACTAAGGGTGCACAAAGGCCTGTTTCATGAGTGAGTGCTGACATGTGGATGTGATGTCACATCAGTGAACATACATGTGATCCTATGGGCCATGTGCAGTGGAGTTCTGCCACGCTTCCTGATTGCACGATGTGATATGTTTAGAATGATGGATATGTTTTCATGCTTGTTATAACTCTGATAAATCCAGTGTGAGGAGAATTTAAACAACGTTGTTTTATAAACCTCACTTCCTTTTGCTAGTTGGAAGTGGTACAACTATGAGTCACGATTAACGACATTGTTTGTCAGTAACTCCACTGAAAACACACAAACTATAAACATGGACACTCAGAACTACATTGCCGAAGAACCGCAGTGCCATCTGTCACCTGAGTACTAATTACAGCTGTCACACATTCCCCTAATCAGCACTCCACCTACTTAACATACACTCACACAACACCCCAGTGCGAAGTATCATCCTGTTTGCCCAATACATGCCAAGTCTTGCATTCTCCCATTTGGCTCTGTTTTCTGATGTTTTGCTTGTGTTATTCTACTACGATTCCTGTATCGCCTATTCTACATCATTTGCCGATCGCCTGACCTATGCCTGTTTCCTGACCTCACTTCTTTCTTGGCTTTGTCAACCATCTACTTCCCCACTCTCCTCTGTGCATACATTAGCAAGTGTCTGAACTCTGACAAGATACTTCACAGTTATGGATGTAGCAGAGGATGCGAAGCAGACGGCTTTGAACGCTCAGGAATGCCTATTAGGAGAACATCAACAGATGTTAGTGGACCTCAACACCCGCATGTCGCAGCGAGCAACTGTGATGTCACAGGCCCTCCTACAGTGCCCCGAGTCCCTCTCCAGCTCTGCACTACAACTTCCACCTCCAGGGAAATTCGCAAGAGACCCCACCGAGTGCAAGGGTTTCTTGCTTCAGTGTTCAATGTATTTCGCTACCATGGCTACCCTTTCTGACAAGCACAAGATTGATAAGTTTATGACTTTTCTCACAGGCAAAGCGCTGCGCTGGGCCAGTGCAATTTAGGACAAAGAACAAGATCAGTCGATTTCCTATGAGCAATTCTTCTCCATGTTTAAAAGAGTTTTTAACCACAAACCAGAGGGAATTGAAATCAGAGACAGTCTGTGACCCATTTCACAAGGTTCCCAAAGTGTAGCAGAATATGCTCTCGATTTCAGAACAATAGCGGCGGCTAGTGGATGGAACGAACCTGCTTTGAAAGCTGTTTTCTGCCAGGGTCTACACCCCACAGTTCTAAGTGAACTCACTTGCCAGGATGAATGGCTCACTTTGGACTCGCTGATTGATCTAGCGATTCAACTGGATCATCTGCTGACTCACAGACCCTTCATTCAGGAAAGCGCTAAATCTGACACTGTTATGGAAATTTCTAATAAACACTTCAGAACAGTTGTCTTTTCAGTCATTTGTTAAGGTACATCATATCTCATCTCATCTCATCATCTCTAGCCGCTTTATCCTTCTACAGGGTCGCAGGCAAGCTGGAGCCTATCCCAGCTGACTACGGGCGAAAGGCGGGGTTCACCCTGGACAAGTCGCCAGGTGGTACATCATATAAAAGAAATATAAGATAGGAAAGAAAGAAAATTAAAGCAGAACATCACCTCTAGTGATGTTAGAGTACACACGCGCTCTGAGTTGTGTTTTAGTAGCTGTTATCTATGTACTCTAAAGGCATTCGCTTTACTGCCTGTGTCTTCACGTGATTGGCTCAAGATTTTCAATGAAGCTTTGCTAATGAGTGCACCTGGCATGCTTTGGTATGTGCAGGCAGATGCAAGCAGGGAGAACTCAAGCTCCCTGCTTATCACCACCGAGGTCAGGAGAGGTGGTTACATCATGAGAAGATGCATAGTTAGGATGAACTCAAGCACCCTGCTCATTACCACCGAGGTCACAGAAAAGCGATTACAACATTGGAAAAAACATCTTTCTCAGTACACTAGGCCACTTAAGCTCAACACACAGAAACACAGAGAATAATAATGTTCGTCCATTAAATTTCCCTCACATTTCCCCCTTTTTTATCCTACAGGATAATAATTGCTAAAGAAAGAAATGTACACAATTTCAGTGGTAAGAGTTCCCAGAGAGATTTGATTTAACACGTTATTGAGGGTACAGGGATAATGATAAAACTGTTTTGTAAGACATAGACGTCTTAAGTTAATGCTAGCAAGCTATATACATAGATCAGGAAACAATAGAACAGGAAACAACCATAAATGAAAGTGTTTTAAGCTAGGGCTAATTATATATCAGCTGTGCTGACGTCATCAAACGGTGGGTTGTAGTCTTCGTGTGGGTTTGGAGGCCAGTCAGGCAAGTCATCTGGGTCTATTTTCACCATCTGGTAACCGATATTTGTCAGCTGCCTCTGAAACACAGACATACAACATTGGCAGAAAACAGCGAGCAAACATAGCATCACGATCACTAAGCCCAGGACCGGTATGGTGGATGGAATCAGTCTTCCATCCACTAAACCAACTGTCTTCGACTCTGTGTCAGCCTGGGTTCCCTGTATCGACCACCACACGAATCCTCCCGTGAGCCCCAGCAGGATCAGGATGCTCAGGCCCATGACTGGACCTAGCTTATAATGATTTACCCCCTTCATTTTATGTTAACTATGTCTCCGAGTTAACCCTTGCCCTTTTTGATGTTTATTGGTGCTCAGAGGGTGGGCACGCCCTATCAGCCCTCATCCCACCTCACCGGGACTTGGAGGAAACTCGAAACCCTAAGACTTATCTATCGGCTAGACACTGAAATACTCTTCCCTATTGAGGGTGCGTGCATGATTGATGTGATACTCGCACTGTTCCATGCAGTGATGCCTTTCTTCCTCACGAGCTTTAGTCAGCGTCCGGGTCACTTAGGCCTTCTTTTCCCTCCTGCTCAGCCGGTTCAGGAACCCTCCTGCAGTGGCTAGCGTGGATCCACATCACTCTGCCCATGACCTTCACTGCCGTTGGGGTTGCGAGCAGGACCTGGAATGGGCCATTCCACTGTGGCTTGTTCCACTTGGTTCGTCGGAAGTCCTTCACCACTATCCAATCCCCTGGTTGTAGATCGCACAGAGGTCCCTCAGTGGGCTTGGGAAGTGCTTATTTTACCTGTTTGTGGATAGATTTCAAAGCAGAGGACAACATTGCACAGTAATTCAACATTGCATCATCACACAATGTGGTGTCCGGCAGTGTTCCTTGGGCTGGCCCTATCCCCGTGTTGGGTACTCATCCAAACAGAATTTCAAATGGGCTTAACCCATGTTTAGGCCTAATTTGCATCCTCATTTGTGTGAGTACTACAGCGAGGACCTTTGTCCATCCTAGCCCTGTTTCTGCACAAGCTTTGCTTAGTTTATTTTTAAGTGACCCATTTTCCCTCTCTACTGCTCCCGCACTGGCAGGATGGTAGGCACAATGTTGTTTCTGGTCTATCCCTAGGAATGCTCCTATATTCTTTAGGGCTGCATTAACAAAGGGTGTTCCATTGTCACTTGAGATTTTTCTAGGTATACCCCACCTAGGAATTATATCTCTCAGGAGTGCTTTGACTACTGCCTCTGAGTCTTGTTTAGCTGTGGGGAATACTTCAACCCATTTTGAAAACATGTCAACTATTACCAGGCAATACCTTTTCCCTTCACTAGGTGTCAGTTCAAAGAAGTCCATTTGGAGAAGACCAAATGGTTTGTCTGGTATTGGGTGTGCTGCTTGAGTTAGTTTGATACCTTGATCTGCATTATGTTGTGCGCATATCAAGCATTGCTTGCAAAATTTCGCAGGATAATTTGAAAACCCCTTTGTGAACCACCTCTTTGTTACTTCTGCTACCATCCCCCCTTTTGACACATGGGTGAGCCCATGTGCCAATTTTGCATAGAAAGGGAACATGCGTTTGGTAGACAGGGACGGCCCGAGGGACAAACCCAGACCGAGTTTGCAAAGATACAGCCAGCCTGTTTCCAGACTTGTCTCTCGTCCTGGGTGGCAGTGCTCTGAAGATCTGCTAGCTCTAAACAGGGGGTAGAAACCTGAGGAAAAGCAAGGTTAGAGGGTGAACTGGAAGCTGAGGCTGCACACTTAGCTGCCGCATCCGCCCTGGCATTCCCTTGAGACACAAGATCAGTATTGTTAGTATGGGCAGCACACTTACACACAGCAATGGCTCTAGGGAGTAGAATAGCATCCAACAACTCAGAGACCAGTTTATGATGTGCAATGGGAGATCCTGTGCTAGTGAGAAAATTTCTGTGTTTCCAAATGGTGCCAAAATCGTGCACAACACCAAATGCGTACCTACTGTCCGTAAAAATATTGACAGATTGCCCTGCAGCCAATTTGCATGCCTCGATAAGGGCACAGAGCTCTGCGGCCTGCGCCGACGGGTTTGAGGGCAGACAAGATGCCTTGAGGACCTCGTGATCTGACACTACGGCAAAACCTACTTTGTTCTTTCCCGTCTCTGAGTCTCTGGAGGCTGAACCATCCACATAGAGGACCATGTGTGGATTTCCTAAAGGGTCGCTGTGGCAGTTCTCTTGTATGGGCGGAGCACAGAAGACGGCAGGACAGAGCTCAGGTTGATAACGGTTTTATCGTCACACTTTTCAGCGAACAATTTAATCAAACACACAGACAGCCACATGCACAACCGGTGTCTGGTTCGGGGGAGAGCCCCTCTGCTCTCTGCTCTCCCTCTTTAAATAGGGCGCGGTCACTGGGAAGACACACACAAACACAGGGTAATTAATGTCAGGTGTAGTGATTCTGCCACTTACCTTCCCTGACTCCGCCCTCCTGTCACAGACCGGCGCTTGACCACACCCCCGCTGCCACAGTCGCTCTTTAAGTCTGCCCTGGGGGAACAAAAATTGTTAGTGAGAGCAACACAGTTATGTGGTTCTCCATCGTCCTCTGTAGGGAGAAGAGAGGCAGGATTCAGAACAGTACAATGTTTCACAATGATGTTAGGTATATCAAGTATGACAGTGTTATACTTCAACCATCTTTGTGCTGACAAATGTGACGTCTTTTTCTCCAACAGAAGCAGGGAGACAGCATGTGGGACCAAAAGGGTGAGGTTAGAATACCCCACAATATTTCTGGAGGCAGTTACCACCTTTTCAGCTGCAGCAACTGCACGCAGGCAAACAGGAAGTCCAGCCGCCACTGGATCCAGCCTGCTGGAGAAGTAGGCTGCAGGTCTCAATCTATCCCCATGTTTCTGCAAAAGAACACAGGTCATAAAACCCTTCTTTTCATCTACAGTTTGAACAAATGGTTTATTGGGGTCAGGCAGTCCCAGAGTGGGTGTGGTCTGCAGAGCGCTCTTTAGGGACATCAGGTGCACACGGGACAGACGCAGCATTGACTGCTTGCAGATCTTGGACAAACCTCCACTCACCGGGCTGGGATGGTTTTCTTGCCTTCTTAACTGGGAAAATAGGAGCGCGCACTGGAGAGTCCTGGCAAGGGACAATTACATCTGCCTTCAGCAACGAATCAAAGACCGGTTTTATACCTGCGATTGCTTCTGGCTTGAGTGGGTACTGGGTCTGTCTAGGCCTGAAATCTGATTTGGGGGTGATCACCACTGGTTCAGCATTCTTTATTAGGCCTACATACATCATGTTTACCCTTCACCCAAACGGAATTTGGAACTCCCGCCAATATGGGGTGCACCTCTGCTGGAGTTATGGCTGTGGAAACAGAGACAAACAGGCCACTATGGCCGGGGTCCCCAGGATCCCGGTCATCAGTGACTAAAATTGCGCTGCGCTTAACATACACACACATAGTATGACTTTGTTTGTAGACTCCAAGCTTTGGCAAAACAACACACTAGGGTCCTCTGTTTGGGACCATTCATTGCCATTGACTACGCACTTCTTGACCCATTTCCCCATGTCTTTCTAATGGGTGGCTCGTGGCTTTGCTAACGAGACATGGGGTATAGAATTAACGATGTCAAGAAATCATGTTGGCAGCAGTTGACCTCAGAATCTTCTGACACGAGGCCACGTATAACATGTTTGAGAACACTGCGATGAACATTGATGCAGTTGTTTGGACAATGAGTAAAATGGACCTGCACAGCGCAATAATGTTTAGACCAATATGTAGTTTTGAGGGTCAATATTTCACATACATGGGGGTCTGCAAACCAAGTCTTTTCAAACTCTACATCTTGCCCTTGGTGAACATGTGCTGTACAATGTTAATCTTCCTCTTTCATATAATCTGTGTCAACTGATGAGGTGTTCAAGTGTGTGAGCTGTACAAGGTGTTTTGGAGTTTGTGTGAGTTGATCTGAGGAGAGCCACCAGACATACACATAGAGGGGGCTTCCAAACCCATACTGCACACCGCACATTTCACTTACTTCAAAAGTTAGTCCATCTGGAGTGGATGTGAGATTTACTCCTAATTTGCACGTGCTAACAAATTTACTGGACATGTATGTGAGATGAGGAATGAGTGGGACGTGACTATTCCTCCCTCGCTTTTACACGGGAGGTTGACTGAGAAAGTTTCGGTTACAGGTCGTCCTGAGATGCCCATCATCTGAATAGAATTTGAGCTGAGCGGTGGGTCTACTGGAAGTACCCCATGTTGTATCACTGAGTGTCCTGCTCCAGAATCTACTAAAAATGTTAACACATGCCCACACACAGTGAGGGGTATACAAGGGAGTTTAGAGAAGGGAAAGTTGTGTATTTTAACAAACTTAATGCAACTTCAGGTGTATCTATCTGGACTGGTGTATCGGGCGTTTCTGTGTAGTCTTGCTGTTGCATGCAGGTGCTGCTACTAATGTACAACCCTGATTCCAAAAAAGTTGGGACAAAGTACAAATTGTAAATAAAAACGGAATGCAATAATTTACAAATCTCAAAAACTGATATTGTATTCACAATAGAACATAGACAACATATTAAATGTCGAAAGTGAGACATTTTAAAATTTCATGCCAAATATTGGCTCATTTGAAATTTCATGACAGCAACACATCTCAAAAAAGTTGGGACAGGGGCAATAAGAGGCTGGAAAAGTTAAAGGTACAAAAAAGGAACAGCTGGAGGACCAAATTGCAACTCATTAGGTCAATTGGCAATAGGTCATTAACATGACTGGGTATAAAAAGAGCATCTTGGAGTGGCAGCAGCTCTCAGAAGTAAAGATGGGAAGAGGATCACCAATCCCCCTAATTCTGCGCCGACAAATAGTGGAGCAATATCAGAAAGGAGTTCGACAGTGTAAAATTGCAAAGAGGTTGAACATATCATCATCTACAGTGCATAATATCATCAAAAGATTCAGAGAATCTGGAAGAATCTTTGTGCGTACGGGTCAAGGCCGGAAAACCATACTGGGTACCCGTGATCTTCGGGCCCTTAAACGACACTGCATCGCATACAGGCATGCTTCTGTATTGGAAATCACAAAATGGGCTCAGGAATATTTCCAGAGAACATTATCTGTGAACACAATTCACCGTGCCATCCGCCATTGCCAGCTAAAACTCTATAGTTCAAAGAAGAAGCCGTATCTAAACATGATCCAGAAGCGCAACGTCTTCTCTGGGCCAAGGCTCATTTAAAATGGACTGTAGCAAAGTGGAAAACTGTTCTGTGGTCAGATTAATCAAAATGTGAAGTTCTTGATGGAAATCAGGGACGCCGTGTCATTCGGACTAAAGAGGAGAAGGACAACCCAAGTTGTTATCAGCGCTCAGTTCAGAAGCCTGCATCTCTGATGGTATGGGGTTGCATTAGTGCATGTGGCATGGGCAGCTTACACATCTGGAAAGACACCATCAATGCTGAAAGGTATATCCAGGTTCTAGAGCAACATATGCTCCCATCCAGACGACGTCTCTTTCAGGGAAGACCTTGCATTTTCCAACATGACAATGCCAAACCACATACTGCATCAATTACAGCATCATGGCTGCGTAGAAGAAGGGTCCGGGTACTGAACTGGCCAGCCTGCAGTCCAGATCTTTCACCCATAGAAAACATTTGGCGCATCATAAAACGGAAGATACGACAAAAAAGACCTAAGACAGTTGAGCAACTAGAATTCTACATTAGACAAGAATGGGTTAACATTCCTATCCCTAAACTTGAGCAACTTGTCTCCTCAGTCCCCAGACGTTTACAGACTGTTGTAAAGAGAAAAGGGGATGTCTCACAGTGGGAAACATGGCCTTGTCCCAACTTTTTTGAGATGTGTTGTTGTCATGAAATTTAAAATCACCTAATTTTTCTCTTTAAATGATACATTTTCTCAGTTTAAACATTTGATATGTCATCTATGTTCTATTCTGAATAAAATATGGAATTTTGAAACTTCCACATCATTGCATTCCGTTTTTATTTACAATTTGTACTTTGTCCCAACTTTTTTGGAATCGGGGTTGTATTTAACATTATGTGAATGCTCCTGTCTATGTGTATGTGTATCATCAGGTGTGTGTATGTGTTACCTCCCCTGTTCTCTGTGTGGGGCCCGTTCCTGGAGCCCGCTCATCATTCTGCTTTGCTGTACTCCTCACAGGGCCTCTGGCTGCTACTGTGGAGACAATTTCGAGCAATGTGTCCCTTCTGATTGCAGTTGTAGCAGGTTGCACCTTTTATCCAGGACAAGTCACTCCAGGTCATCCTGTCTCGGCCCCTACCTCGACCTCTTCCTCTTCTTCTTCCTCTTTGTTCAGGCTGAACAGTCTGGAAAAGAGTGAGAGTGGTGGTGTGTAGGTCTAGGTCTCTCTGTGCCGACTTTGTCTTCTCCTTCTCTTTCAGCAGCTTTTCTGCATGCACAGTGTACTGCTTGATCTTGGTGAGGCTGGCGGTTTCCCACAGGAGACAGAGCTGCTTTACTGACTTGGCCACTGTTGGATTCATACCGTTCATGAAACTGTTCCACAGGTGCACTTCCCAGACCTCAGGAGTGTCTTCCACTCCAGCCAGGATCATGGGTCTGGTCAGGCCACTGTGTTTCTCATGCACGGCGGTGAGACAGGCGAGAAATGCTGACACACCTTCTCCATCTTCTTGCTTACACATATTGATCTTAGTCATGTCTATGTTCAAGGGAAAAGCACTGTCCAGACCAGCACAGAGAGCAGTGATGGTATCTCTATACTCACCATTGCCAGCCGCGCTCCAGTCTGGTGTAGTCGCTCGCTGGTCAGCTTCCGGCCACTCTTTGGAAACTTTGTTCCAATCTATACCTATCTTGATCATGAGTAGGAGGCGAAGTTCATGGGTGGTTGGTCGGAATTCTCTGCAAAATATCAACAGCTCATTACCAAATCTCTTTCCTCCTACCTCTCTCACATTGGGAAGCGAAGCTATGCTTTCCTTCATGTCAGCTGTTGTCCAGGGTCTGTGGACTAGAAGCATGCTGTCAGCTCCAGCCGCTTCCACCATTGGAAGATGAAGGACTTCAGACTTTAGTTTACGGCCTTGTGGACCCACTGGTGAGCATGTGGTCAGGTCCAGGAGGGTGTCTCTTCCATCGCCAAATGCAAGACCGGATCTCGTGTGTGATGGAGAAGCGAGAGGCGCTGATGCTGGAGGCGGCTGGTAGGCTGGGAGAGATTCCAGAGGCTCAGTTTTTTTCTTTGTCTCGACTTCTCCCCTTCTCTGTGGGTGAGGCGCTTTTGGGAATGATGCTCCGCCTTGCTGAGGAGGCAGTGTGTGTCGGGGTGGTGGGGCAGACTCCAGGTCAGGGTCCATCTGAAATTTCAAACACTGAGAAGAGGGTGAGAGTCCTGCCTGTCATTTCTCTCTTTTGTACTCTCTCTTAAGTGTTTCTTCTTTCCATGCAGAAAACGCCCTCCAGTCCCCTATGAACTTAACATTATCTGCAGACTCTTCTTTTTCCTTCCATTTCAACTTTTCTTCTAACCGTTCTATCTGCCTGGGACTAAAATTGCCCTTTTCAGGGAATTCTAAGTCCTTTATCCATATATCAAACTGTGCCAAACAATCCTCGTCATACAAGGTTTTCATAAGCTGGATGTTTGGGTTGTCATAGGAACACCCACTTATTATAGCACATGTAGCCTCAGGCTTACTTGCTTCTTCCTTTCCTTTCCCTAACTTGCTGCTTCTGTTCCCCATTGTACACTGTTATATTAATAGGCTGTGACAACAGCGGCTGAGTTTCTTTATCAGGATCACAAGAAGAACAGGTTGGACTATGTCCAAAAATGCGACACAATAATCCTTTAGGTGTGTTCTTATTAGTAAACAATTTATCTGACATTTGCCTTAAACTAAAGTAGGTATCATTTAGCACAACAACCTCAAAGACAACTCACGCACATGTACAAAATCTGTTTCTCTGTTTCAGAATTTGGAGGAGGACAGTACTCTGTTAATTCATCAATATTTTGCATGCACACCGGTATGTCTTTGCGACTTCGTCATCGAGCCTCTCTATCCCATTCCTCCGACGGGCCAGTTGTTCACACAGAACAAAGGGAGCAAAACTCAATTCTCTCCCAGTTACGAATCGCTGAACGTGAGTCCGTTGAGACACGCACCTGTACTTCCCTCGCTCAAGTAGGTGAGCCATTACCCAGTCGGCACTTGGGCGGATTTTTCTCTTACACAACCCAATAAACTACTCACGGTTTATTGTCTCAAAATTGTGTTTTATCCGTTTCGGCAAACATATTGATGGTACCACAGCTTAGCAGTCCTCCTGGGCTCAGACAAACTTCTGTCCGTCTCTTATATCAGTCTTCCTTGACTGGGACAATCTCTGCCCATCTCTTATTCTTAGTGGACTATTCTTATTATCCATCTCTTAGTCTTCATTGACTAGGACAAATCTCTGTCTGTCTCTTATATCATTCTTTAAATACTAGGACAAATCTCTGTCCATTTCTTGTATCATTCTTTAAATACTGTTTCCACAAATTTCTTTACACAAGAATGCAAAGTTATCACTTACTCGTTCGGTGAGCCCTGACGGTCCGGTCTCTCGTCCGAGTTCTCAGCTCCGCACCGTAACCTTGGGAGTCTTCCGTTGTCCAAGGATCAGACGCATATGGCCCACCCAGGGGACGCCAAATTGAAATGGAAATTTCTAATAAACACTTCAGAACGCTTAGCAGTTGTCTTTTCAGTCATTTATTATGGTAAATCATATAAAAGAAATATAAGATAGGAAAGAAAGAAAATTAAAGCAGAACATCACCTCCAGTGATGTCAGAGTATGCGTGCGCTCTGAGTTGTGTTTTAGTGGCTGTTATCTATGTACTCTAAAGGCATTCGCTTTACTGCCTGTGTCTTCACGTGATTGGCTCAAGATTTTCTATGAAGCTTTGCTCATGAGTGCATCTGGCATGCTTTGGTATGTGCAGGCAGATGCAAGCAGGGAGAACTCAAGCTCCCTGCTTATCACCACCGAGGTCACAGAAAGGCGATTACAACATTGGAAAAAACATCTTTCTCAGTACACTAGGCCACTTAAGCTCAACACACAGAAACACAGAGAATAATAATGTTCGTCCATTAAATTTCCCTCACAACACAAACTCCGATGACAGTGCTCCCATGGAGGTTTCACATACCAGGCTCTGTCGATCTGAGCGTGAGAGGAGAAGAAGGGAGAGACTATATTTTTACTGTGGAAACTCAGGACATCAACTGAATAACTGTCCCATTCGTCATCCCCGTAAGGCACCAGTAGAAGAGCCTACATGCACAGCAAGCCTGGTAAGAAGATTTAACTCTAAATCCTTTAAAGTTCCGGTACTATTAAAGCTCACGGATGCCATGCACACATGCTGTGCTTTCATTGATTCAGGAGCAGAAGGAAACCTTATCAGTGGTGCAGAAGTTCAACTTGCCAAGAACCCTTTTGCAAAGCGCGCTCAACATATGGACCATAGATGGAGGACCTATAGGAGATGGCCTAGTCACCACTAGGACCACACCTATTCACATTCATGTGGGAGCTCTTCATTCAGAGCACATCTCCCTTTATGTCACCACCACTGACAATCACAATCTCATCCTTGGCTACCGTTGGCTTCAACTTCATGACCCACTGATATCCTGGCAAAATAAGGAAATCCTCCAATGATCTTCCACCTGCTTCCAGAATTGCATTTCACACCCATGAATCAACCTCGCCTCCACCTCTGTGGAAAGCCCTCAACCAGACTCCCTGGACAAGGTTCCAAAATGTTACAAGGACTTACTGGAGGTCTTCAGCAAGGGAAAGGCATGTGGATTACCACCACATCAACCTTATGACTACACCATAGATCTACTGCTGGGCATGTCACCACCTCATGGATGCATATATCCTTTGTCCTAGAAGGAGCAAGTGGCCATGGAGGAATACATTCAGGAGGCGTTTAAGCAGGGTTACATCTGACCGTCCAAGTCTCCAGCTTCTGCAGGCTTCTTCTTTGTTGAGAAGAGAGGAGGTGGACTTTGGCCCTGTATAGATTATTGTGGACTTAACCAAGTCTCTGTTTAATATCAATATCCTCTTCCTCTGGTTCCTGCAGCCCTAGAGCAGTTAAGATTGGCCAAAGTCTTCTCAAAACTTGATGTGAGAAGTGCTTATAATTTGATCCGTATCAAAGAGGGTGATGGGTGGAAAACCGCCTTTAGCACTATCACCAGCCATTTTGAATACCAGGTAATGCCATATGGTCTTTCTTCAGCGGTCAATGTGTTCCAGTGTCTTATCAATGACGTTCTACGGGACATGCTGGGTAAGTATGCCATCGCATATATCGATGATGTCTTAATCTA
Organism: Neoarius graeffei; assembly: GCF_027579695.1. Taxonomy (NCBI): domain Eukaryota; kingdom Metazoa; phylum Chordata; class Actinopteri; order Siluriformes; family Ariidae; genus Neoarius; species Neoarius graeffei. Next base: position 3,148,983 of record NC_083572.1, on the reverse strand, counting down.
CTCTCCTGATGAGAGCAGTCACCAAGAGCATGCTGACATGTATTACAATGTCTTCTCAAAAATCACCTCTACATCAAGGCCTAGAAATGTGAGTTTCATCAGAAACACATCTTCCTGGGGTACATCATTAGTGCTGAAGGAGTCAGCATGGATTCCTCTAAAGTATCCGCAGTGACCTCTTGGCCGACTCCTACCTCCATCAGAGAACTTCAGTGCTTCCTTGGTTTCACCAATTTCTACCGCCAGTTCATTAGGGGTTTTGGTACCATCGCTAACCCCCTAGCCATGCTACTTAAGAAAGGACCCAGATGCCTCCAGTGGAATCCCTGGGCCGAAGAGGCGTTCCAGCATCTCAAAAAGTCCTTCACCACTGCTCCAGTCCTACAGCATCCAGACCCTACCAAACCTTTCACTGTAGAAGTGGACGCATCAGACACGGGAGTAGGGGCAGTCCTATCCCAACACTTCGGTGAAAAACAAAAGCTTCATCCCATAGCCGCCTTTTCCAAGAAGCTCTCCTCTGCTGAGAAAAATTATGACATTGGCAACAGAGAACTGCTGGTCATAAAATTGGCCCTAGAAGAATGAAGACACTGGCTTGAGGGAGCTATGCATGCCTTCATTATCCTCCCCGATCACAAGAATCTTGAGTACCTCAAGTCAGCCAAGAGGCTGACCCCTTGCCAAGCCAGGCGGGCCTTTTTCTTCACCAGATTTAACTTTACCATTTCATTTCACCCTGATTCCAAGAACACTAAGGCAGATGCACTTTCTTGAAGTTTCAGTTCAGCACACCAAAAGTCCATCAGTCACCCCATTCTTCCATCTCAATGCTTCATACAGTTCATCACCTGGGACCTTGACAGAGAGATAAGACATTCCCAACCATCTACATTACCTGACAATCTACCACCCAGCCTGCTCTATGTGCCAAAACCATTTCGAGGTCGTCTCATTACTTGGGCTCATTCATCTCCCACCACAAGTCATCCATGCAGCCAGCATACACACCTAATGCTTAGATACAAGTATTGGTGGGAAAATATGCTGATCGACATTGTAGGTGCAATTGGTAATTAAGTGATCAATCTCATTAAATCAGTCTCATTAAATATTAAATCAGTCTCATTAATTAATCTCATTAATTTATTAAATCAGTCTCATTAAATAATACCTTTAATTTTGGTGCTTAATAATAAATTATCAAACAGCTAAATTATGGTATATTCCAAATTATTATGATCACTTACCATATTACATAACTCATATGCACCTTGGAATTCTTTTGAGATTGAGCGACTTCAAGTATATAGGCACAACAAATAAACACACAGTTTCAATAATAATTGAATTTATTATAACAAAGATAAAAATGAATAATAGCAGTTGGAATCATTATATACAAATATGATATGGCGTGTGTGTGTGTGTGTGTGTGTGTGTGTGTGTGTGTGTGTGTGTGTGTGTGAGGCCTTATGGCCTAAGCAAAAGGCTACCGTGGGATGCTAACTAGGTACGTTTGTGTGTGTCCACGTGGTGTAGGGGTCACCACGTGAGATTTGAGGAGAACAAAGGAGTTAGCTTTGGTTTCTAGCTAAGATGTGTTGGCCACATGTGGAGACAAAGATTAGCCTTGTGTTGCTAGCTAAGACAAAGGAATGCTAGCTAAGGTGTGTTTGTGAGTGAGTGTGAGTCCACGTGGTGGAGGCCTTGTGGCCTAGGCAAAGACTAGTGTTGTGTTGCTAGCTAAGCTAGCTTATAACACTACTAAAAACACTGAAATCTTGATGAGGTCAAAATATGTGTAATAATGAAATTAAAGTGTTAGAAAGGAAAAGAGGAAAGCATGCAACAGCCTATCTATTATTCACACTTCTTCATAAAGCTAATTCCTAAGACTATTTTTTTCTGCCTGAATGCCAGTCTCTTACTTCAGTATCTTGCTCCCAGTGCAAGATTATAGAGATTTTCCAAAACTTTTGGAGTTTCACCATTGTGAAGGCCTCCTTGAAGCTTCCATGGAAAGCAGAGGATTTCTTGGTCCGAATGCTTCGTAGTTTGTGATGAAAAGAAAGTCTCTGATCAAATAATGTGCACAGCACTTTAATTAGAAGGATCTGGTCGCTTCTAACTTTTTAAATTAAACTGCTTGGGCGGCAGTTCGTAACATTACTATAATATGAATAAAAAACCAGTTGTAACTCAATCTGAGTTTAAAATTGCGCGATTCTAGTGTCTACCATAGCCAAAGGTAAACAAAAACCGCGCTGAATCTTTCTTCTTACAAGAAAGAAGTTGTGGTTTCGGACGGTCCGATGAGAGAGTGCCTCTTTTTATGTCTGTTCCCACGTGGTTACAGAAGCCAAAGAGGATGTATGGCAGATTTCCGGGTCCCTTATGGAGTCGTGGAGGAAGTGACATAGATGATCCCGCCCAGGCGTGACGTAGGTCAACGCAGAAGTGGGTTGATGGGATTTGTAGTTTCTTAAAGGGACTGTGTTGCACGTACAACATTAACCGGTACATTGCCTCTTGTTCCACATGTGCTCAGGCCAAAGTTCCCAGAATGCCTCCCGCTGGCAAGTTATGTCCTCTGTCAACACCTCAAAGACTTTGGGCACATATTGCCATCGACTTCATCACCGACCTTCCCTTGTCTGAAGGCAACACAGCCATCATAGACTCTTTCTCGAAAGGTCTCAAGCTTATCCCCTCTACCAGCCATCCCCAGTGCATCTCAAACAGCTGAGATCCTCTTCCAGCATGTGTTTAGATACTACCATATCCCAGAAGACATTGTCAGTGATTGGGGCTCCCAATTCATCTCTTGTTTCTGGACAAGTTTCATGGATAGACTCGGGGTATCAGTTAGCGTTACCTCCGGCTACCACCCCCAGTCCAATGGGCAAGTTGAAAGGGCTAACCAAGAATTCAGCTGCTTCCTCAGAATTTTTTGCATGTGCAATCAGGGGGACTGGGCATGTTATCTCCCATGGGCTGAGTATGCACAAAATTCTCTGAGACATTCTGCTACACAGCTAATACCATTTCAGTGCATACTTGGCTACCAGCCTCCCATATTCCCTTGGGATGACACTCCTAGCCAAATCCAGTCAGTGGAGGATTGGTTCACATGCAGCCAAAGCATATAGGAGGAGGTTGACCAATGTCTAGAAACAGTCAATACCAAATATAAGGAATATGCAGACAAACACCGAGGAGACAACCCTAACTTTTCTCCTGGCAACAGAGTGTGGGTGGCCATGAAGAACCTCCGAGAACCCAACATTTGCAAAAAACTCCAGCCACATTACATTGGGCCTTTTCAAATCCTATGTCGCATCAATGAAGTCTCCTACCGGTTAGCACTCCCCCTTCACAGCAGACTATCTCCCACATTCCATGTCTCCAACGTGAAACCTGCCATCCCGGGTCCCCTTGCTGAAAACACGTCAGTGCTCGAGCATCCGGAACACCTTGTAGAAGGTGAGCCCATCTACCAGGGAAACAAGATCTTTGACTCAAGACATAGAAGAGGACAAATCATATACCTGGTAGATTGGGAAGGGCATGGACCTGAGGAACAGAGCTGGGTCCACATGAAGGACATTCTGGACCCTCTCCTCAATCAAGAGTTCCATGCCCAAAATCCCCATAAGCCTGCACCACGAGGTAGAGGCCATCCTCGTAAGAATATAGCTCCCATGGGGGGGAGGTTTCTGTCAGTAACTTTGCTGAAAACACACACTACAAACATGGACAATCAGAACGACAATCCCCAAGAACCACAGTGCCCTCTATCACTTGAGTACTAATTACAGCTGTCACGCATTCCCCTAATCAGCACTCCACCTACTTAAGTCACACTCACACAACACCCCAATGTGAAGTATCGTCCTGTTTGCCCAGTACATACCGAGCCTTGCATTCTCCCGTTTGTGTCTCTAGTTTCTGACTTTTTTGCTTGTGCTATTCTATTATGATTCCTGTCTCACCTATTCTATGTTGTTTGCCGATCACCCAACCTATGATTGTTTCCTGACCTCACTTCTGTCTTCTGTTTTGGCTTTGTCGACTGTCTACTTCCCCGCTCTCCTCTGAGCATACATCAGTAAGTCCCTTAACTCTGAGAATTTATTGTTCACTCAGGTTTGTTAATCGTGGGGTGGCTACTGGTTTATGCCCCAGGGCTTCTTCATGTCATGAGAAGAGAAGATCAGAGATCAGAAAATGGACAGATTTGAGGAGGTTTACACTTTTTTTGCCAGGAAGGATATACAGTGGATATAAGAAGTGTACACATCCCATTAAAATGATAGGTTTCTCTGATGTAAAAAAAAAAATGTGACCATGATAAATAATTTCAAAACATTTCCCACCTTTAATGTGACCTATAATATATATAATTCAACTGATAAACAAACAAATCTATTCAGGGGAAAACATAATAAAAAAACATACAATGAGCTTGTTGCATAAGTGTGCACACCCTTAAACTAATACTTTGTTGAAGCACCTTTTGATTTAATTACAGCATTCAGTCTTTTTGGGTACACACGTGCTATCAATTAAAATGACTGATTAACTCCAAATAAAGTTCAGACATTTACTCAGTTGCATCCTCCAGCAAAAGCCATGGTTTGCAGCGAGCTTACAAAGCATCAAAGGGATCTCATTGTTGAAAGGTATCAGTCAGGAGAAGGGTGCAAAAAAAGTCCACAGTATTACATACATCATGGAGCACAGTGAATACAGTCATCAAAAAGTGGAGAAAATATGCGAAAACAGTGTCATTACCAAGAACTGGACATCCCTCCAAAATTGATGACAAGACAAAAAACTGGTCAGGGAGGCTGCCAAGAGGCCTACAGCAACACTAAAGGAGCTGTAGGAATCTCTGGCAAGTACTGATTGTGTACTACATGTGACAACAATCTCCCGTATTCTCATTATGTCGCGGCTATGAGGTAGGCTCAAAGAAAAACATCCAGGCCTGGATAAATTTTGCAAAAAAATACATCAACTTTCCCAAAAGCATGTGGGAAAATATGTTATGGTCTGATAAAACCAAGATTGAACTTTTTGGGCACAATTCCAAAAGGTATGTTTGGTTTAAAAACAACACTGCACATCACCAAAAGAACACCATACCTACGGTGAAGCATGGTGGTGGCAGCATCATGTTTTGGGGTTGTTTTTCTTCAGCTGGAACAGGGGTTTTAGTCACGCTGGAGAGAATTATGAACATTTCTAAATACCAGTCAATTTTGGCCCAAAACCTTCAGGCATCTGCAAGGAAGCTGAAGAGAAATTTCATCTTTCAGCATGACAATGACCCCAAAAAAGTTTTGGAACGGCCCAGCCAGAGACCAGACCTAAATCCAATTGAAAATCTGTGGGGTGACCTGAAGAGGGCTGTGCACAAGAGACGCCCTCGCAATCTGACAGATTTGGAGCGCTTTTGCAAGGAAGAGTGTGCAAATATTGCCAAGTCTAAATGTGGCAGGCTGATAGACTCCGACCCAAAAAGACTGAATGCTGTAATTAAATCAAAAGGTGCTTCAACAAAGTATTAGTTTAAGGGTGTGCACACTTATGCAACCAGCTTATTGTACGTGTTTTTATTTTTTCCCCCCAACAGATTTAATTGATTTTCAATTTAATTGTACAGGTTATAGGTCATGTTAAAGGTGAGAAAAGTTTTGAATTTATTCATTGTGGTCTCAGATTTTTCTGATGTAAAAAAATATTTTAATGGGGTGTCTACACTTTTTTTTATATCCACTGTAGTAACTCATATAATCACTCTTTCCAACCATGGTGAGCAGAAAAACATCTAAGCATGCAACAACAGACAGAAGAACACACTGGGTTCCACTCCTGCAGCCAAGAACAGGGATCTTAGACTCAGTAACAAGTTCCTGTTAAAGTGGCCGGTGAGTGTAGATGTAGTGAAAATTGCAGAGTAGGACACAAAGTGCTGAAAAACATCCTTTTTCTCAAACATCTTTGTCTCCTATGTCAATCCTGAGACACCAGTGAGATGCCGACCTCTTCTGTTCTTCAGACTTGCTTGATCCATCCTGATGCCCTACTTCTGGTTGGAGTCTCATCACATTGCTCCTGTATTGTGGAGGACAGCCCCATGTGGACAGTTGAAAGTCTCACTTGGAACATACCTTTGAACACTTACAGTTTTGCTGTGATGGCTGATAACTTTCGGACTGCAGTTGTCATGAACAGTTTTTCACTTCAAGTCTCCATCAATGAACAGTTTATAACTTCAACAAAACAGACTTCCTGTTAAAACTATAATGAATTTCCTGGTGACACAGTTGTACTTTGTGACTCTATAGTACACAGTTACAGAAGTGAGTAATTTATAATCACGCTATCTGTTATCACCCAGATGAGGATGGGTTCCCTTTTGAGTCTGGTTCCTCTCGAGGTTTCTTCCTTGTGTCGACTGAGGGAGTTTTTTCCTTACCACCATCACCTCAGGCTTCATCATCAGGAATAAATAAATTTATTTTGGGATAAAATTATATCATATGTTTAAAGACTTTAATTTTCTGTAAAGCTGCTTTGTGATGATGTCTGGTGTTAAAAGCTGTCAGGTGCACAAGGGAGGCAGATGTAAGTGCAGAAGTAAATCAGTTTAATAATAGCAGTGACTACATATACACATGTAAACACAAGCATGTAAAACACACACAGGCAAACTGTCCAAATCAGCAGGCAAGATAAAAAAAAAATTCAGGATGCTCTTTGTTGACTACAGCTCTGCCTTCAACACGGTCATCCCCCACAAACTCATCCATAAACTGTCCACACTTGGTTTGCACCCCACCCTCTGTGATTGGCTCCTCGATTTCCTGACTGGCAGGCCTCAGACTGTCAGGATTGGTAATAGGACTTCATCCAGCATCATCACAAACATTGGCACCCCACAGGGATGCGTCCTCAGCCCCATCCTCTACACTCTATTCACCCACGACTGTGTTGCCTCCCACAAGGACAACGTCATCCTGAAGTTCGCGGACAACACCGCAGTGATAGGACACATCACTGCTGGTGACGAAATGCCCTACAGGAGGGAGGTGGCCAGTCTGGTGTCTTCACCTCATTGATCACTGTTCATCTGGGAGCTTGAGGTGGAGAGGGTGAGCAGCTTCAAATGCCTGGGTGTTCACATCAGTGAGGACCTCACCTGGACACCACACAGCTGGTTAGGAAGGCTCAACAGTGACTGCACTTTCTGAGGAGGCTGAGGAAGTTTGGTATGTCGCCCAAGATCCTCAGCAACTTTTACAGCTCCGTGATTGAGAGCATCCTGACCAACTGCATCACTGTGTGGTACAGCAGCACTACAGCTATGGACCGCAAACACCTGCAGAGGGTGGTGAAGACTGCTGAGAGGATCACCAAAACTCCACTGCCCTCTCTGCAGAGCATCTACCACTGCAGAGTCCACAGGAGAGCTGCCTCCATCCCCAAAGACCCCACCCACCCAGCATGGACTGTTCACACTTCTACCCTCAGGCCGTAGGTACAGAAGTGTGAAATGTAAGACTGTCAGACTAAAGAGCTCTTTCTTTCCCACCGCCATCAGACTCCTGAACAGCTGACAGGAGTCTATAGCCATGGACTAACTCCCTGTAAACTGTCCTCGACTGTTTACTGTACATCTGTTTACATTTGTTTGTACATTACTGCCCTTTTTGCTTCTGTTCTTTGACTGTTTACATCTGGTTACATTGTTTGCACATGGTTGCACATTACTGCGCCTCTTGCTGCTGTTCCTTTACACTACCTATTTTGCACTACATTTACATTTATTTTGTACTATACTGGATTTTCTTTTGTTTTTGTTGCTTTTGCTTTTCTTTGCTTTTATTTTTGCACTATATTGCCTTTACTTTGTATTACTTCTTCTGCCTATTTATTTATTTATTTGTAATTGGCATTCATGGTGGACAGCAAACAAAGAATTTCATTGTGCAAGAGGACATGTCCTGACTGTGCATATGACAATAAACACTTTTAAACTTGAACTTGAAAATGTGATAACAGGCAAAAGGGTCAGGCGAGGCACAAACAGGATATAAGAGGCAAAGCGAGAACAACAATAAGAAACAGGTGAAGGAATCAAGAAACCAGGAAATCAAGAACACGGGTAGAAAGGCTTGGTAATATATACTGGCGTATCATAATGCTTTGCACTAATAGTGCATCAGCACAGTCCTTAAATAGGTACACATACAGTTCCTTAACTGTGTTCAGGTGCGCATTGTTCATGTTGCGCATGCTGGAGCCCACTCAGCATGTGCACAATCCGAGGCATACCTTCAGGTGCACACACCACAGCATGCAGGACTGACAGAACCCCCTCCCAAAGAGCTCCCACTGGGAATGAAAATCCATCATACTTGACCCCAGTGGAGGTTCAGGCTCAGGACAAGACTTGGATTCTTGACTAGGAGTGGGCTTGAGTTCAGGACTTGACTTGGGCTCTGGGCCGGAATCATGCTCAGACTCCGGACTTGACTTGGGTCTTGGACTTGGCTCAGATCCAAGCCTGAAGGTGGACTCAAGCTTCAGGCTGGATTCAAGCTCTGGAGACAAGTTGAGCTTTAGGCTGGACTCTGGCTCCAGCTCAGGAGATGACTCAAGCTGAAGTTCTGGAACTGGTTTGGACATAGGGCTGGAAATGTTCTCAAGCGCCAAAGATGACTTGGGCTCAGGGGATGACTTAAGCTTTGGAGATGGCTGGAGCTCTGGACTGGACTCTGACTCAAGCTCTGGAGAAGACTCAGGTAGCAGTTCAGGAACTGGCTTGGACTCAGGCTCAAGGCTGTATTCAGGCTCTGTAGAGGACTCAAGCTCTGGACTAGACTTGGACTGTGGACTTGATTCTAGTTCACACTCAGGATTTGGCTTGGACTCCAGACTTGGTTCTAGCTCAAACTCCAGACTTCACTTAGACTCAGAACTGGACTCAGGTATGGGCTAAGGCTCTGTCAGCATGTTACTTCCATCCTGGTTAGGACCTGGCAATGGCGGGGCAAAGGTGATGTCTTCATAGCCGGGTGGTGGCAGGACAATGACGTCTTCATTGCCAGCTGAGGCAGAGGTCGCTCTGACATCCTCTGACACGGGTTCTGGAACAAGCTCAGGTTCTGGCACTGGCCTTAACTCTGGCATCGGCACTGAAGCTGGCACGGGTGCCGACTCTGGCATAGGCTCTCATGCTCTAGCTGACCCAGGCTCTGGCTCTGGAGTAGGCACTGATGCAGGCTCTGACACTGGCTCTGGTACGGGAGCTGACTTTGGCATTGGTGCTGGCACTGTTTCTGGAGTAGACACTGTAGCTTACTCTGGCACTCGTTCTGGAGCAGACACTGGTGCTGACTCTGACTCTGACTCTGGCACTCGTTCTGGAGCAGATATTGGCACTGACTCCGACTCTGGCCCTGGTTCTGGAGCAGACACTGGAGCTGACTCTGACTCTGGCACTGATTCTGGAGCTGACTCAGACTTCGACTCTGGCACTGGTTCTGGAGCAGACATTGGTGCAGGCGCTGGCACTGACTCTGGAGCAGATGCTGGCCCTGGAACAGATGCTGGCGCCGGCACTGGAACGTATGCTGGTGCTGGCTCAGGTTCAGGCATGGGTTCTGATGCAGACTCTGGTTTAGGCATGAATTCAAGTGCTGGTTCTGGCTGAGAAACCAGCTCTGGAGAGACAGCCTCTTCTGCTGTCTCTACATCGGTCACTGTAGGGAGCTCTGGAGCGACGGCCTCCTCCACTGCATCAGCCACTGTAGGGAGCTCTGGAGCGACGGCCTTCTCCACTGCATCAGCCATCGGAATGATTGCCCCTCCCCAAAAATTTTAATGGGATTCCTCCTTTTCCAAAGATTCAAAAATGAACTTGAGCATGGCGAAGAAAGTCTGTGAGCTTCAATTGCACAGATGCTCAACTTGGATCAGGTAATCCACCCATCTGCATGCTCGTCCAACAATAAATGTTAGGATGAAGCTTACCCAGATGGGTTCTGGTGGCTTGAACTCTTGGAGGTCCTCATAGAAGAATTCATACTGAAGATTGAATCCCGTAGCATGATATATTCCATAGTAAGGTGCTGGGGGACTCCAGTCAGACTTCAGCCGGAATTATGAGGCGAGGAGCTGAGACAGGGAAACCTGGAAGTGGCGTAGAATTGCGTACTGAAACGCTTCTGCTACCTCCATTGTATGGTGAAGTATTCTGTCAGGTACGCGAGGGAGGCAGATGTAAGTGCAGAAGGAAATCAGTTTCATAATAACAGTGACTATATATACACATATACACACAAGCGTGTAAAACACACACAGGCAAACAGTCCAAATCGGCAGGCAAGATCAAAAATATGATAAAAGGCAAAAGGGTCGGTTTCCGAGACGCAAACTGGATATCAGAGGCAAAGCAAGAATGAGAACAAGAACAAGAAACAGTCACAGGAATCAAGAAACCAGGAAATCGAGAACACGGGTAGAAAGGCTCGGTAATGCATACTGGTATTCTGGTCTGTTTAGTATACCCCTGAAGTGTTCTCTCCATCTTTCCAGCTTTCCCTTCTCTTCTGTGATGGTAGTGCCGTCTGCTGCTTTGACCGGCTGATCTTGGTTGGTGCTCTGGTTTCCACATAGTTTCTTTGTGATCTTGTAAACAGTCTTCATGTCTCTTCTAGGTATACACAATTCCTTAATTGCGTTCAGGTGCGCATTGTTCATGGCGCACGGCATGGTGCGCGAGGCCTGAGGCACACCTTCAGGTGCACGTGCCACAGTGCGCAGGACTGACTAAAGCGTGATACAAATAAACTTGATTTGGCTTGACTTGACATATGCAGGTTTTGTCCCATCAAGGATCAGTCCTCGACTCCCTGCATACATTTTTTTTTTCCCAAAACAACTTCTCAAGGCTTCCAGCCAAAGTTCAGCACAAAGATTAACCTGTCTGCTCAGCTGAGGGAAAAAATTTCCTGTTGCCCAGTGAGGAGATTTTCATTATCATATCATTCTTGAGGCCTGTTTATCATCCAGTAAGTCTGAAAGTTGAATTTGTAACTATTCTTTATACCATGGCTGCCAGGTTTTGTGTATAATATCACTGTATTTACACCACAATTCAGGATGTTGACAAGAAAAAAAGTCGATTACATTAATGTCATTTATCAGAGCGATGTACAGCACACCCATAGCAGCCTGGGGGTTAGGTGCCTTGCTGAAGGGTACTTCAGCCATTCCTGCTGGGCCAGGGAATCAAACTGACAACCTTTTAATCCCAAAGCTGCGTCTCTAACCATTTGTCCATGGCTTCCCATGTAGAAATAGATCTACCTTTTTCTATGCCCAAGTACTGCATGCAGATGTTCAGTTTTAGCCAAGGCAGGAATTTTAGCAAAACTACATCAACTTTGAATCGTCAAGGGCGGACAAGCATCAATTTGAAAAGCTAACATGAGTTTGCATCTGATTGAGGCTAATGATAAATATGGCAAGAGATTGAAAGATATTTGCAGATAAAATGGTGTAATTTCCTAAAAAACAACATATTTTCTTTTCACATGAAAACATTGCATTATTTTCATCAGTTTAAAAACTTGTTTTCATATTTGAGTACATTTTAGACTTAGCCATTTTTCTTTCACCTGAGCCCGTTTTTTTTTTTCGATGCTTCCACTTTTGACACATTATCTACACTTTCCCTTTTCTCGGTACTTTATTCACCCCAATAATATTTGTTTATTTATACTCACCAGCCACTTTATTAGGAACACCCCTACATCCACCTGCTGTTTGATGCAGTTCCCTAATCAGCCGATCCCTTGATTCATCAAATCACACAGGTACAAATCAAGAGCTTCAGTTAATGTTCACAATGTTCACATATCAGAACGGGAAAAATTGTGATCTCACAGTGAAGTGTGACTTTCTGTCTTTCACTGTGGTATGGGTGTTGGTTTGAGCCAGAGGAGTATATTTGGTTTGAGTATTTCAGAAACTGCTGATCTCCTTCCTGGGGTTTTCACACACAGCAGTCTGTAGAGTTTACACAGGATGGTGCGAAAAACAAACACTGAGTGAGTGAACGGCAGTCCTGTGGGTGGAAACAAACGTCTTGTTGATAAGAGAGGTCAGATGGAAATGGACAGATTGGTTCGAGGTTTTTTGCCAAGAAGGAAATAGTAACTCATATCATCACTCTTTACAACCGTGGTGAGCAGAAAAGCATGTCAGCATGCAACAGAAAGAAGAACACATTGGGTTCCATTCCTGCAGCCAAGATCAGGGATATTAGAATCAACAGCACGTTCCTATTAAAGTGGCCGGGGAGTGTATACTGCATTTCACATTTGAGGCAAATCTCAAAGTGCTACATAACGGTACACTAGACCAACTGTAAAACTGTAAAATGGCAAAAATATTTGGAAAGCAAAACCGCAAAGGTTAAAATAAAGCCAGTTTGAAAAAGAAGCATTTTCAAAAACTCAGTAAAGTATAACACTGATCCTGTTCTCAGAAGTATTTAGTTTAATAAACACACAAAAAAATGCTTGTTTTACTTCAAATATTCATAATGGTAAATGTCTGATTTTGGAAAACCCTCACGTAACCCAAAGGGGAAACAGGAACCGAGTTAACGTTACTTTTAGGAAAATTTTTAAAAGACTTTATTCATCTCATGTTCATTTGAGCACAATGAAACTCTTTCTCGAGTTTCTCTCTTCTGTATTTAACCCATTTGGGGATGTTAGCAGTGGCGTCTGTTACCAAGGAGCGGGGGGTTATGTGTCTTGCCCATGGATGTGTTCATTTACTCTCCCCATGCACACATTGTCCAGCTGAATCAAACTGGTGAACTTTTGGTCACAAAGCTGCTTCTTGAACTTCCATCCATCCATGCATCCATTATCTGTAGCCACTTATCCTGTACAGGGTCACAGGGGAGCTGGAGCCTATCCCAGCTGACTATGGGTGAGAGGCGAGTTACACCCTGGACAAGTTGCCAGATCATCACAGGACTGACACATAGAGACACACAACCATTCACACTCACATTCAGACCTACAAGTAAGAGCCACCAATTAGCCTAACCTGCATGTCTTTGGACTGTGGGGCAAAATGGAGCACCCGGAGGAAATCCACACTGACATGGGGAGAACATGCAAACTCCACACAGAAAGGCCCTCGGCAGCAACTGGGCTTGAAACCAGAACCTTCTTGCTGTGAGGCGATAGTGTAACCACTACACCACCGTGCCACCCCCCATCCTCTCATTTTTCTTTTAAAAGAAAAATGCAGCTTGTCGGTTTACCAAGAACCACAAAGCAAAAACTCTTCAAACTCCTCTTTCAAGAAGGTTGTCACAAACTGAGTAGGTGGACTCGGATGCAGGTGCAGCTTGAGTTCTTTCCTGAATACTGCAGGTGTAATCGTGACAAGAAAAATCAATACTTGAGAACTAAATGCTACGATATTGCTACCTGCAGGATGAAAAAATCAGAAATAAGCATTGCAGGATGATAACCTACTGTTTTACTCGATCAAAACATCTGCCCTTCACTGTTTTCATCTGACCTGTCAGACACTTTATAGATTCCCTTTGAGAGGTGTTCCTGTACCCAGTTTACTGCTTCCTGTTTGGTGCTGGACAGAGCTCATCTATTGGTTGTTGCCATGACTGACACTTTCCATGTCAGTATTTGCATGAGCCAAGACTAAAAACATCTGGTAATTTGAAACACAGCTGATTTTATTTGAATATCAAGACGAGAATAAGACTGACTTAACACTGGTTCAGTTAACATTGATTTATACTTTGGAATTGTTATCCAGTAATTTTATCATGGTGTTTAATTCTTGTTCCTGCCCAGACTTCCTCCACACCCTCACACGACAGGGCTCGACAACCACAAAGCACAAACTCATCTTTCCTGAAGACGGAGTATGATGTGGTTACAGCTTTACCTCTGACTGTTACAAAGCACTGACACTGGAGACTCCTTCCATGAATGTTTATTAAACATCACCTTTACCAGAAAAATTCACCATATCAACAATTACACAAGGTTTTTTGTTTGTTTGTTTGTTTGTTTGTTTTTTAATGTGGCACATCTAATGGAAAAATCTGTGTGAATGAGCTGTTGCCATGGAAACGATAACCTATGAGAATGGGTGGCCCTCACCTGGGCGAACCAACAGGGGATGCCATGCTGATGTTGTTGTCCCAGAGGTGAATCTCAGTCTAAAACTGCTGTAATAGTCCCAAATGAGTTTGTTGATCTTTTCTGGTACATGGTATGTTGTTAAAGCTGTTGAAACAAGCTTGTGTGGAATGGATCTGTAGGCATTGGCAAGGTCAAGACAAATAACTGCCAGGTTCCTTCGGTTTCCCATTGCCTCCCTTATCAACTGAGTGACCACTCCTGTGTGTTCTAAACAGCCCGGCATGCCTGGAACTCCTCCCTTCTGCACTGTTGTGTCAATATAGGAATTCCTCAGGAGGTACTCAGTTAGCCGGTTAGCAAGAATCTTGAAAAATATCTTGCCTTCCACGCTGAGCAGGGAGATGGTGCGAAACTGTGAGATGCTGCTTGCATTCTCCTCCTTAGGTATCCAGACACCTTCAGCATATCGTCACTGCTTGGCTATCTTTCCCCCTCACCATACTACCTTGATGAGTCTCCACAGCCTCTCAAGGAGTCTCGGACAATGTTTATAGACTTTGTATGGCACTCCACTCGGCCCTGTGGCTGCACTGGTCCGAGCAGCTCTCACTGTGCCCTTGACTTCTGCCAGGGTGGGCTCTTTGATGTTGAACGGGGTGGAGGGTTCTGGGGGTTGTAATCAGCTCTCTGCAGGGGGGCAGATCTTCCTCTCTCCTGCTGTCACTGTATGTTTCACAGAGGTGTTGATTCATCTCCTCTTCTGGGCAGGCCCAGTGTCCCATTTCATTTCTGCCCTAGCAGCTGTTTAGTAAATCCAAATGGATTTGCTATGAAGGCAGTGCGTTTGCGAGCCCTCTCTCTGCCGCTTTTCCTGTGGCAATCAGCACATCGAAGGGAGAGAAGCTTCTGTCTTAAGATGTTCTGAAGCTCTGTAAGGGCTGGTCTTTCCTCCTCACTTGCCTTCCTGTATTGCTGTTTTAGGGCCTTCAGTTCTTTCCTGAAGGGCGGCACGGTGGTGTAGTGGTTAGCGCTGTCACCTCACAGCAAGAAGGTCCTGGGTTCGAGCCCCGTGGCCGGCGAGGGCCTTTCTGTGCAGAGTTTGCATGTCCTCCCCGTGTCCGCGTGGGTTTCCTCCGGGTACTCTGGTTTCCCCCACAGTCCAAAGACATGCAGGTTAGGTTAACTGGTGACTCTAAATTGACCGTAAGTGTGAATGTGAGTGTGAATGGTTGTCTGTGTCTATGTGTCAGCCCTGTGATGACCTGGCGACTTGTCCAGGGTGTACCCCGCCTTTCGCCCATAGTCAGCTGGGATAGGCTCCAGCTTGCCTGCGACCCTGTAGAAGGATAAAGCGGCTAGAGATAATGAAATGAGATGAGATGAGTTCTTTCCTGAGCTGGGAGATCTTGGTCTCATGGCAGTTTGGCCTGGTGGTGTTCTTGGCCTTTGGTTGTTTGATGACAAATCTCTCAGCGCCAATGCTGATGATCAGAGAAGACATCAGCTGGACCCACTGATTGACTCCCCCCCCCCCCCGGGCACTACTTCAAAGGTAGCATTAATGTCTTCATCCAACTGGCACCACTCAGTCTCCTTGTGTGCGGCAAGCCATAAGATCCGGCGATGTTCCGATGGCTTGCTAGGGGAAGCATGTAGAGCGTGGAGGTTCTGGACACTGTTGGGTTGCTCCAGGTCCTGTTCCTCCTCTGTCTCACCAGGGTCAATGCTAGACACTGGCTATGTGTGTTGTTTGACTTGCTTCCTCCTTGTGTGGATCCTCAGGCCTCTCAGGTTCTTACAGACCTTGCCACAGAAACAGATTACCCTTGGTGTCGATAATCCATCGCTCATGTCTTGTACCCTGAGATCCGTCTGTTTGGGATGCTCATCCCCCCCCCCCCCCCCCCGAGCACCCCTGGGGGTATCTTTCCTTGGCACTTTCTGTAGCTTAGTTTAGGGGCTCCCTCACGGGAGCTGCAGCTCAGGGTGCTAACCCTCGCTGTCCTGGTTGCCATCTCTCTGTGCTGGCCACTGTCTCTCCAGTCATCA
The DNA here is from genome assembly GCF_027579695.1 of Neoarius graeffei. Classification (NCBI taxonomy): domain Eukaryota; kingdom Metazoa; phylum Chordata; class Actinopteri; order Siluriformes; family Ariidae; genus Neoarius; species Neoarius graeffei. The sequence goes on along the minus strand of NC_083572.1, from coordinate 3,132,718 downwards.
CCACACTATTCACAGTTGTCATCCAGCCTTTCCTGGAAGTCACTGGCAGGCCAGTAATGATAGTTCCATGAAACACCTTGGCTTGGACACATAGTCAGTGATGAACCCAGGGTCATTGGGTGTTTCAGGTCTTACATCATCAGACACCCTCACCTGGGTGACCCAACAGGGGATGACCAGTCCCCGGTTTGTGTCCAAGCAGCGCGCTATGCCATGTATCTCCTCTCTTGATCCACAGCCACCTTGAGGCCTTTTCGTCAGCCTCACTGATGTTTCTGGTGGCTCTTCTTTCTAGCAACCCTCTGATGCCAAGCAGCCTGAATGCCTGGTGCACAGATTGCCCTAGAAAACCCCTGCAGCCCACCTCAATTGGCTGACAGCGGGCCCTCCAGCCACTCTCTCTGCAGGCCTCTACCAGCTCCAGGTATTTGGCCTCCTTGCATTCGTGGGCCTCCTCCATCCGGTCTTCCCAGGGGACTGTAAACTCCAGCAGCACTACTTGATTAGTGGGCTCAGATGTTAAGACCAAGTCTTGCCTGAGTAACATCCTTGCAATGCACTCTGGGAACTTCAGCTGCCTCCCAAGGTCCACTTTCAACTGCCAGTCATGGGCTGTGGCTAGTAGCCCAGTCGAGACCTTGTGTGTCGCCTGAGGTTTCTCCCCTGCCCTGATGAAGGTGATGTTGTGCCTTGATGGGAGCTGATGTTTCCTCTGCTGGATTCTGAGGAGATGGCGTCAGCTACTGCCTTCAGCACATGGTCATGGTGCCAGGTGTACCTCCCCTCTCCCAGGGCTTTAGGGCAGCAGCTTAGGATGTGCTCTAGGGAGCCTAGTCCCGGGCACAGTGGACATGCTGGTGTTTCTGCTAGCCCCCAGCAATGCACACTTATGCAGTTACCTTATTGTACATGCTTGTATTTTTTATGTTTTTCCCCCTAACAGATTTGTTTGTTTTTCAATTAAATTGTACAGGTTATAGGTCACATAAAAGGTGGGGAAAGTTTTGAAATTATTTATTGTGGTCTCATTTTTTTACATCAGAAAAACCTATCATTTTAACGGGCTGTGTACACTTTTTATATCCACTGTAGTAACTCATATAACCACTCTTTCCAACCATGGTGAGCAGAAAAGCATCTCAGCATGCAACAACAGACAGAACAGCACACTGGGTTCCATTCCTGCAGCCAAGAACAGGGATCTTTGAATCAACAACGAGTTCCGATTAAAGTGGCCGGTTAATGTAGATGTAGCAAAAATTGCAGAGTAGGACACAAAGTGCTGATAAACATACTTTTTCTCAAACATCTTTGTCTCCTATGTTGCAGTTTTCACTTCCTCTAACTCAATGAAGATGTTGCAATGAAGCTGACGCACTTTCAGGTGTTATAATCAAGTGCAGCTTAAAGGACCACAGTAGAGTGACGCCTGATTTAAAATGCCTGAAAGATTTTCCAAAATGGAGAGGAATTGACCGATTTTTGTTGAACTGCTCATTAAGGCTTAATTAATCTGTAACTTCATTAATAATTATAATGAAGCAAATCTGTGTAGAAGTTATATGCACCCTAGGTATCCCGACCTTCCTGCTAGAAAGAATCAACATCGGTGAAGAATTGAGGGAGAAGTGATTTGTGTGGAAACTGCTCATTAGGGATTGATTAATTACTCCATATATTCATTATTAATTGCAATTATGCACATTTAGGTAGAAGCTATATGCGCCCCAGGTGGACCTACCTTTCTGCCAAAAAAGAATAAAAATCAGTGAAGAATTGAGAAACAAGAAGCGATTTTCATGAAATGTGGATGACGCCGGATGATGGATGACACATGATGGCATAAACTCATGTCCTGTCAGCCGGATGAGCTAACAACAATGGACAGTCATGTACGAGTGATGAGAAACATGTGCAGTAAATGTATAAGTTGTAAAGCATTTTTAAAATGAATTAGTTTTTCCAGGAGAGAAATGCAGCTCTGTGCACAGCAAGTGGTCAGTGCTTTAACACAGGAAAGCATTTTATCTCACCTCATTCTCATCTCATTATCTCTAGCCGCTTTATCCTCTACAGGGTCGCAGGCAAGCTGGAGCCTATCCCAGCTGACTACGGGCGAAAGGCGGGGTACACCCTGGACAAGTCGCCAGGTCATCACAGGGCTGACACATAGATACAGACAACCATTCACACTCACATTCACACCTACGGTCAATTTAGAGTCACCAGTTAACCTAACCTGCATGTCTTTGGACTGTGGGGGAAACCGGAGCACCCAGAGGAAACCCACGCGGACACAGGGAGAACATGCAAACTCCATACAGAAAGGCCCTTGCTGGCCACAGGGCTCGAACCCGAACCTTCTTGTTGTGAGGCGACAGCGCTAACCACTACACCACTGTGCCGCCCGGAAAGCATTTTAGCATATTTATTTTGTTTGTAAAGAAATATGGTACAAGCGGCAGTGTTTAGGTTGGATTCAAAAGCAACAGGACATCATCTTTAATTAGTGTCATATTAATGAACCTGGAATTGGTTGGAACTTGGAATGGATCGTGGATTATGAAGAAATTTTCTGATTTTATGAATAAAAATATGATAACCTATTAGAATGAGTGCATTAATAGATTAGATTAGATAAAACTTTATTGATCCCTTTGGGAGGGTTCCCTCAGGGAAATTAAGAATAGTGGATCTTGTCGTGCGTGAAGCTACATATGTCAAAGAATATGGTTGAACTGATCTTTGATGGCTTTTGTGACCATACGATGTCTGTACAAATGAGAAACAACATACGTGTACCACCACAGGGAACCCGATCGTAAATGTAAGGCAACATATCTCATAAACACTTGACCACCAGACAATGAAATTTGCATCTTTATTTACAAAAGATAGATTTTTTTTTTATTCAGCCTTATGGGTTTTTTTAACTTGGTTTTCAAAAAAAATAAGGTGGGATTATTTACGAACACATTTCACACTCATCAGGAGCTGTGTTTATACAATTCCTAAATTTGTATTCGATTTGAATATCTGTACTGTTCTCGCAAATCAGCTAGCATGGCCTGAATCCCTTTTCCATGGACGGTGTTGGAATATTGTTGGCACAGTACTGGGTTTGAGTTGAACACGACCTGTGTGGCCCAAGAGCTCAACCTGGAGATTCCTTTCAAAGCAATCGGGCTCAAATTGGTCCTCGTAAACAGCAGAATTTCTATTAAAAGCCAGCGTTTCTAAAGTGTGACCCGTTCCCAAGTTGTGAAGCCACTGTTTGCTGTTTAGCAAGTCATTTACGTTGCTTGGTTGTTGACAATGGAACACAGAAAAAACGCTTTGCCTTATTATCATGTTTATTATTTTTGCAATCACAGGCTTTGCATTCTGCCGTGTTTTCAACAATGTTTTGTTCATCTGACGACATCGCGGTGCCAGGAACAGCGAGCCAATCAGGATGCAGGAAACCTATCAATAATTGTACGTCATGCTGACCTTTAACACCACCCACAAACTGGCAATACGGCGACGCCCAGAAGTGGAACATAAGTGACCGGGAGTACAAAAGAATTTTAAAGCCCTAATTTATGTGACACAGTGTGACAGTACTGGGGAATCACAATACACTTGTGCAAAATGTGTAACATTTCTAGCCGATGTTTGTTTATTGTTCGCTGAGGGACCCTTTAAAACGATGGCGTGAATGAGAGGATGAGATGAGAGCTGTTTGCCGGCTGTCTCTGCTGAAAAGGAAAACTTCCTGCTCGAAACATTAAGAATCAGAATAATGAATGTTGTCATAATTCAGTTTTAATAGTATTTATGAACACATTTTACACTCATCGGGAGCTCCGTGTATAAATCCATAATTTGCAGCTGCACTACGGTCAGCGGTACTGTTATAGAAAATGAATCAACACCTTCATTCTGACCAATCAGGATCCAGAATTCAACAGCGCTGTGGTATACATTTCTTTATTTGTTTTTGTTTTTCCAGGAAAACAATTAAGTTTCCCAGAAAATATAAGTGTTCAGAAGGACTGGAGCAAATCTTAAAGAAGCAAAGTCTTCATGAAGCAAGCAAACAAAAATCGATATCCGTATAAAATAAATGAATGTTGAAAGTGTGTTTAGCGGTTACAGGAAGTCGTGTTGTGTAAGCACTACAGAGCATGGTTGTGTTTTCCATCGTGTGTGAAATCACAGTGTTAAGAATAATTTCTTATTTCTAATTATCCTCAGTCATCTGGGTGGCCTTTCTCGCAGTACGCTGGAGGACTTTCCATGGGTGCACTGCTCATGGCGACAGCGTTCATTGTACTGACCCCCTGTAAAATAAATAAAGAAAGAAGGAAATAAAGAAATGGAGAACACAGTGTAGGTATTCTCAGCTATGCTTCGTAATGGTGTAAAGAGTAAATGATGGATCACAAAGAGGAAAAACTGTTGGTGTTGGTCATACACTATGTAGACCTTGAGTTAGCCTAGTGGTTAGTGTATCCGCCTCTCAACCAGGAGATCGTCTGTTGTACTCACGGTTGGGTCATACCAAAGACCATCAAAAAATGGCACCTACTGCTGTCTGGCAAGGCACTCTGCAATACAGATGCAAGTGGGGAAGGGTTACCAGAGGACCCGCCCCCCACTGGAACCCTAGCTGTATAGGCGAGGGGCTGAGGGCTCTCAAAACGGAGATCAGCGCTGCACCCATACGCCTCAAAGAGGTTAGTACTGGGACAGGAGACTACCTGGGAAGACCAGATCCTGGTGTGATGGGGACTTTGACTTGATACAGTTTGTAGATATATATCATATGGTTTCCAGTCAAAGTCCAGTCGATTAAATGGGTTATGTTCTATACTTTAATATCCACAGATCCAGATTCTTCACTCCATCTTCCCCCACAGAGAGGACAGTCAGACACCTTTAAATAACGTGATCTGTCCTTGCCATGTCGGTGTACAGTCCATTTACAGACTGAAGCTCATCTGTTCCTCATTACAACTGACCTCATTTATCATCCTGGACACAAAAATGAACTAATTTAGTCATAATTTGTTTATAAAGGCATTTTAAGAAATATAGTGTTGATGGAAAGCCAATAAGTTGGAAACAAATATTCATTTCCTACATATCACTCATGAGTTTGTGTAAATTGACATGAAAGGGTCCTCACTAATGTGAACCTTGATCAGTGTCAAATCATATCAACGTTGATGAGTTACTGCAGTGAAATCCACAGAGCACACTGTAAAATGTGTGTGTGCGTGGTGGCGATTAGTTGAAATGGCTGAGCTGCATTACTGGAAGATGTTGCGCACTCTGAGGAGATGGTCTTTCAGTGAGCTTCACTTCCACAACTAAAAGATTTATAAACTTCTCTTCCTCATTGAAGATGGACTTTTCAACCAAACAGGCGTGTTGGGATTTTATTCAATCAAAAAATATCAATCAAAAAACTAAAATGTGTTTGGTGTGTAAACGTGACTCTGGATTCTTCAGTTCTGTGGCGCTTCATAAAGGCGTCCTGCAGGTTTCTCTTACCGGCTGAGGTTGTTGTGCTGGATAGGAATTGACCACAGGAACACACATCTCAGGGTTCTGAACCACATTGACGATGTTCAGCTGTTGGACACAATCATAGAGCTTCAGTTACACAATAATAAAATATACACATCACAACAGTCTAAACTGTTCACTACACTTCCAATACTCGATATTAATCCCAGTGAAATATAAAGGTCACATTCATTGTTGTCATGAACCTCAGAACATGGCTGAACCAGATTCCATTTCCTAATAGCTACAGACATTTTATTTTTGGCTTTGGACAGCAAACTTGGCCATTGAAAGCCAGAAATAAAATGAATATTTGCTGAAAGCTGTCTACAAAAATGGACAGGAAACAAAAAAATGGAAGGAACGTAGAGCTTCACTGAACAGCTGACCTTCTATTCCAGTGAAGGCTTTTTCACCGGGTGGGTTTAATCAGTGAAAGATGTAACCGAGTGTCCAGACAGCTGAGTTAGCTTGGAGCTGAGCTCTGATGAGTTTATTGGGAACAGACAGTAGCAGGGCAAAGCATGTGTTCGGATATCAAATCAAGCAATCGTGTCTGTTTATCAGCTTGCCATCTCCTGAGAATGAAAGCTATGTGGCACATGACAATCTAGCATCTTTTGCTAAAAAAGAAATAATCATAATAATAACTTACAGTTGGTTCACTGGAGCAGATGGCTTTGCAGGTGAAAGCTGAAACTGCAATAGAGACGGCGAACTGGAGCAAAGAGAAAAGCAGCAGAACGCCGGTGATTCCATGGATCTGGCTCTGAAATGAAGATCCACCATCACAAAAAAATACACGGCAAAAAGTCTTTCCACTTAAAGTCACCGCTTTGTTTCTTTGTTTGTTCACAACTCTATGTTTTTGGATTAAAATATGCAGAAAATATTTGCACTTTTTTTTTAATTATGCTTTGAGTGATTATATATATATATATACCATATATATATATATATATATATATATATATATATATATATACACAGTGGTGCTTGAAAGTTTGTGAACCCTTTAGAATTTTCTATATTTCTGCATAAATATGTCCTCAAACATCATCAGATTTTCATACAAGTCCTAAAAATAGATAAAGAGAACCCAGTTAAACAAATGAGACAAAAATATTATACTTGGTCATTTATTTATTGAGCGGCACGATGGTGTAGTGGTTAGTGCTGTTGCCTCAAAGCAAGAAGGTCTGGGTTCGAGGGCCTTTCTGTGCGGAGTTTGCATGTTGTCCGCGTGGGTTTCCTCCGGGTGCTCCGGTTTCCCCCACAGTCCAAAGACATGCAGGTTAGGTTAACTGGTGACTCTAAATTGAGCGTAGGTGTGAATGTGAGTGTGAATGGTTGTCTGTGTCTATGTGTCAGCCCTGTGATGACCTGGCGACTTGTCCAGGGTGTACCCCGCCTTTCGCCCGTAGTCAGCTGGGATAGGCTCCAGCTTGCCTGCGACCCTGTAGAACAGGATAAACCGGCTAGAGATGATATGAGATGAAATTTATTTATTGAGGAGAATGATCCAATATTACATATCTGTGAGTGGCAGAAGTATGTGAACCTCTAGGATTAGCCGTTAATTTGAAGGTGAAATTAGAGTCAGGTGTTTTCAATCAATGGGATGACAATCAGGTGTGAGTGGGCACCCTGTTTTATTTAAAGAACAGGGATCTATCAAAGTCTGATCTTCACAACACATGTTTGTGGAAGTGTATCATGGCACGAACAAATGAGATTTCTGAGGACCTCAGAAAAAGCGTTGTTGATGCTCATCAGGCTGGAAAAGGTTAGAAAATCATCTCTAAAGAGTTTAGACTCCACCAATCCACAGTCAGACAGATTGTGTACAAATGGAGGAAATTCAAGACCATTGTTACCCTCCCCAGGAGTGGTCGACCAACAAAGATCACTCCAAGAGCAAGGTGCGTAGTCGGCGAGGTCACAAAGAACCCCAGGGTAACTTCTAAACAACTGAAGCCCTCTCTCACATTGCCTAGTGTTAATGTTCATGAGTCCACCATCAGGAGAACACTGAACAACAATGGTGTGCATGGCAGGGTTGCAAGGAGAAAGCCACTGCTCTCCAAAAAGAACATTGCTGCTCGTCTGCAGTTTGCTAAAAGTCACGTGGACAAGCCAGAGGGCTATTGGAAAAATGTTTTGTGGCTGGATGAGACCAAAATAGAACTTTTTGGTTTAAATGAGAAGCGTTATGTTTGGAGAAAGGAAAACACTGCATTCCAGCATAAGAACCTTATCCCATCTGTGAAACATGGTGGTGGTAGTATCATGGTTGGGGCCTGTTTTGCTGCATCTGGGCCAGGACGACTTGCCATCATTGATGGAACAATGAATTCTGAATTATACCAGCAAATTCTAAAGGAAAATGTCAGGACATTTGTCCATGAACTGAATCTCAAGAGAAGGTGGGTCATGCAGCAAGACAACGACCCTAAGCACACAAGTCGTTCTACCAAAGAATGGTTAAAGAAGAATAAAGTTAATGTTTTGGAATGGCCAAGTCAAAGTCCTGACCTTAATCCAATGGAAATGTTGTGGAAGGACCTGAAGCGAGCAGTTCATGTGAGGAAACCCACCAACATCCCAGAGTTGAAGCTGTTCTGTACGGAGGAACGGGCTAAAATTCCTCCAAGCCGGTGTGCAGGACTGATCAACAGTTACCGCAAACGTTTAGTTGCAGTTATTGCTGCACAAGGGGGTCACACCAGATACTGAAAGCAAGGGTTCACATACTTTTACCACTCACAGATAGGTAATTTTGGATCATTTTCCTCAATAAATAAATGACCAAGTATAATATTTTTGTCTCATTTGTTTAACTGGGTTCTCTTTATCTACTTTTTGGACTTGTGTGAAAATCTGATGATGTTTTAGGTCATATTTATGCAGAAATATAGAAAATTCTAAAGGGTTCACAAACTTTCAAGCACCACTGTATATAATTTATGCCTTTTTTTTTTTTTTTACCCATACACACCTCATGGTAAAATGTAAATAAATAAATAAATAATGCCACTGCAACATGGCTATCACTGCAGTTACTTGCGTATATAAGTTTATATAAACAACTTTTTATATATAATTTTTTGCATTAAAATATTGAGAAAATATTTTCACTTTTTGCTTCATTTTACTCTTTATTTATTTCTCTATTTATTGGAATTTTTACCCATACACACCTCATGCTAAAATATATCTCATCTCATCTCATTATCTCTAGCCGCTTTATCCTTCTACAGGGTCGCAGGCAAGCTGGAGCCTATCCCAGCTGACTACGGGCGAAAGGCGGGGTACACCCTGGACAAGTCGCCAGGTCATCACAGGGCTGACACATAGACAACCATTCACACTCACATTCACACCTACGGTCAATTTAGAGTCACCAGTTAACCTAACCTACATGTCTTTGGACTGTGGGGGAAACCGGAGCACCCGGAGGAAACCCACGCGGACACGGGGAGAACATGCAAACTCCACACAGAAAGGCCCTCGCCGGCCCCGGGGCTCGAACCCAGGACCTTCTTGCTGTGAGGCAACAGTGATAACCACTACACCACTGTGCCGCCGCTAAAATATATATATAAATAAATAAACAAATAATACCTCTACAACATGGATATCACTGCAGCTAAATTATATCTCATCTCATCTCATCTCATTATCTCTAGCCGCTTTATCCTGTTCTACAGGGTCGCAGGCGAGCTGGAGCCTATCCCAGCTGACTACGGGCGAAAGGCGGGGTACACCCTGGACAAGTCGCCAGGTCATCACAGGGCTGCTAAATTATATATTCCATAAATTTATATTATATTATAAATTTTGTCTTCAAATTTTCAGAAAATATTTTCACTTTTTAATATATTTTAAAAAATTTTTCACTTGCTTTATGATGCTACCGTACATATTAATTTATTATTTTTTCCCTCCGCAAACTTTCTTAGAGGAGGTTATATTTTTTTCTTCCATGAGTTTGTTTGTTTGCTAGTTTGTTCCCAATGTAACTCGAAAAGTCATGAACAGATTTGAATGAAATTTGGAGGAAAGTTGATCCATGGGCTGAGGAACAATTAATTAAATTTTGATGCAAATCCAGATACGTATGTATGCGGATCCAGGAGGTAGCTATATATCTATATATAACATCACTCTAAAAGTAGTGAATGGATTTGGATGAAATTTGGCGGACAGCTTTAGTATTATCCTTTGTTCAAGATGTGATTTTGATCTTGATCCAGATCAGGATCCAGATTCTGATATAATCAGCTGAAAGCTGTGTATTCAGTAGACCTATACATGTATGGATCAACGTCCCAGATGGGTAACCATCTGGATATTCTAATATGGAGCCCTTCTCATTTTATTTGTATTGTTTTTAATTTCTTTTATTTGGGTATTTTCTTCCCTTATGCACCTCATGCTAAAATAGCAATAAATAAATAAATCATACCGTTCCAAAACGCCAATTCCTGCAACCATACCCATGTCCATCGTAGCAGTATCCGAAAATTGGGGCGATCACCAAATCTATGGAAAGTATGATGATGGCGATTCCTGCAACTATTGTACTAAGAATATTGACCACCATAGTGGCCTTCACCTGAGGGGAAAAAAACAAAAGTCAGACCCTAGCTACAGTAGTTCTCAATCAGAATCCATAAAAATTCTAGAAATGAAACTTGAACTGAAGGAACAAGAGCAAACTTTTAACATACGGTAAATGTTCATCAGTCGTCGGCTCATCCACAGTAAGCCTATCTGTTTTTTTTAACATAACTACAGTGATTTTAGCGATGTGCTTTACATTAAACATGAAAACTGTCTTCGTTGATTCAAATTAAAATTGTTTTTATGATTTATTGATTTATTTATTGAACGAAAATACTTTTATCTGAAGCATCCTGTCTTGTTTCATTTTACTACCTCCATTTACAGTGTCTTGCACAAGTATTCACCCCCTCTTTCAACTTTCTACCCATATTCTTCATATTCTGATATGAAATATAAACACAAATCAAATGTAGGACTTTTATCAGAAATGTTCTGTTTCTCTGGAAACTTCAGGTAATTGAACACACTGCAGTCACTCCCTGAACTCTGATACAGTACATGATTTCTAATTAGTGAGAGGATTCATGTTCATCTCCACGTTCAGGCAAATGACAATAACGCCTCCTCTCACCGATTAAAATCTTACTCATGAATTTTTCTTCTCGAATCCAATATTCCACACTCTAAAAAAAATCCTTCTTAGGGTTCTTAAAATTTGTTGTTGTTTTTTTCCTACATGGACATCATCCGTTTTCTTGGACTCGTGGTTTCATTTCATTATTTACTGTCTCAAAGTTTCAGCTTTTTTTGAGACTCCTGTTTTGTGATATCGAAGAACCAGTGCTGGTGGACGGACGTAGGAAGGATGTTCATGTCTTTTAAAGTACTCCAGGTATACATGTACTCCAGGTATACAGTACTCTTCATTTTAGGGTGGCTTGTGAAACTGTGACTACAGGTTACGTTTCAAAATACTGCAGGAGCAGACGGAATTAAATGGGAGATTAATTAGGAAAGTAAATGAAAAGATAGAAAGCATTAATGAAATTCATTCAGCAATTCAAGAAAGAATCAGTTTAAAGGAACAGTCCACCGTACTTCCATAATGAAATATGCTCTTATCTGAATTGAGACGAGCTGCTCCGTACCTCTCCGAGCTTTGCACGACCTCCCAGTCAGTCAGACGCAGTCAGACGCGCTGTCACTCCTGTTAGCAATGTAGCTAGGCTCAGCATGGCCAACGGTATTTTTGGGGGCTGTAGTTAGATGCGACCAAACTCTTCCGCGTTTTTCCTCTTTACATAGGTTTATATGACCAGTGGCATGAAAACAAGTTCAGTTACCCAAATTGAAACGTAGCGATTTTCTATGCTATGGAAAGTCCGCACTATAATGACAGGCGTACTAACACCTTCTGCGCGCTTCGGCAGCGCATTGATATCTCAGCTCCGTATCAACGCGCTGCCGAAGTGCGCAGAAGGTGTTAGTACGCCTGTCATTATAGCGCGGACTTTCCATAGCATAGAAAATCGCTACGTTTCAATTTGTGTAACTGAACTTTGTTTCATGTCACTGGTCATATAAACCTATGTAAACAGGAAAAATGCGGAAGAGTTTGGTCGCATCTACCTACAGCCCCAAAAAATACCATTGGCCATGCTGAGCCTAGCTACATTGCTAACAGGAGTGACAGCGCGTCTGACTGCGTCTGACTGACTGGGAGGTCGCGCAAAGCTCGGAGAGGTACGGAGCAGCTCGTCTCAATTCAGATAAGAGCATATTTCATTATGGAAGTACAGTGGACTGTTCCTTTAAGACAAACTGCTTTTCCTCCATTTGTGTGTGTGTGTGTGTGTGTGTGTGTGTGTGTGTGTGTGTGTTTCCATGCAAAAGAAGGTGAAAACACACACACACACAGTTGGTGTAAAAATGCTGTTGGTATTTACCTACCACACAGCAATTCAGTTTGTTGTTTGCTGCAACAGCCAGAGAACCAGCGCTGATGTGCTGCAAGAGCAGAAATAGTTTTTTTTTCTTTTTTTTCCCTGAAACTGACACTGAATAATATACATATACACTACCGTTCAAAAGTTTGGGGTCACTTTGAAATGTCCTTATTTTTGAAAGAAAAGCACTGTTCTTTTCACTTTAAACTAATCAGAAATGCACTCTATACATTGCTAATGTGGTAAATGACTATTCTAGCTGCAAATGTCTGGTTTTTGGTGCAATATCTCCATAGGTGTATAGAGGCCCATTTCCAGCAACTCTCACTCCAGTGTTCTAATGGTACAATGTGTTTGCTCATTGCCTCAGAAGGCTAATGGATGATTAGAAAACCCTTGTACAATCATGTTAGCACAGCTGAAAACAGTTGAGCTCTTTAGAGAAGCTATAAAACTGACCTTCCTTTGAGCAGATTGAGTTTCTGGAGCATCACATTTGTGGGGTCGATTAAATGCTCAAAATGGCCAGAAAAATGTCTTGACTATATTTTCTATTCATTTTACAACTTATGGTGGTAAATAAAAGTGTGACTTTTCATGGAAAACACAAAATTGTCTGGGTGACCCCAAACTTTTGAACGGTAGTGTAAAAGTCAAGAAAACTGAAGAAGCCTTACAAACAGCGAGCCCCAGAACACGACTCCAGAGAACACGCTGATGCTGGAAGGAAAGATCGCGAGCACGATACCAAACAAGATTGTCAACACACCGACCATTATTTGGACAGTCTGTGGTTAAAAACAAAAAAACAGAAACGCACAAATAAACTTGCAGTATTTTTGCAAACTATATTCATGTTTCTTATGTAAAGTATTTGTAGTGAAGAACAAATAAATTATCACACTCAGTAGGCATATCAGATGCTCGCTGTGAAAATTGTGCATGCAGACGCTCATCTAAGTTTCCAAACCTGTCATTGATTAACTCTTGAATATTTTCTATCGTGAATCATCTCATTAAAAAGCTTATAATCTCTGCTTTCCACAGAAATGTATCTGGTTAAGATCTGTTCAGTACTTTGGGAGTAACGGCAGGTTGAAGTCGGAACAACAGAGTAAAAACTCTGCTCGTGGTACGTCAGGAAACTCATGATGTTTTTCTTTTTGAGTCACGGGAAAGCAGTCAGGCTCTCTCTCTCTCTCTCTCTCTCTCTCTCTCCTGATCGGTTTCCCACTGGATTACTCATCAGTATCAATCAGATCACTTTTATTGGGATGTTCTCTCGCTCTCACTGTTTCTGATGAAGGTTTCAGCAACATTTTCCCTCTGCTAGTTTTGAGACTTTGAAGTGAGTTTTCATAGCTTTACCTACTTTTTTTTTAAATCAAACTAATTCATGTAAATAAATAACTATTTTATAATTACTGGAGTTGTTTTAGGTGAAAAATATTGAGTTCTTAGTGGTCGGAATGAGATTTAAAAAAAACGGAAGTCAGAAACGTAAGCGTCAATTTCAGTTCAGTTAATGTGAATTGTTTATTGGATGTGGATCTCACAGTTTTTTTTTTCGAGGTTCGCCTTGAAAGCTGTGAAATAATCATTTATATTCTTTCATATAAACACTAGTCAGCCCTACTGAGAAATACAAAGACCTACAGAGCACAAAGAGGGGATTAGAAATAATCTTTTATTCCTTTTTTATTTTGATAGAGAATGATAGATGTGAGACGTTCAGTGTTTATTTATATAGATTTTATAATTAACATTGATTTCTCCTTCTTTGTGATGTATAAATGAGAATTAAGATCAGCTTTATATTGCACAAATAAAGCCATTTGGTAAAACTTTGAAGAAGAGAGTGGACTGATTTAAAAATTTTACTGAATTAGTATAAGTAATATTAATTGAATACTAATTTGCATAATTTGTTTTTACTAATTTTTCAAATGTTGCATTGACTATACAACCATCTGTGTTTCAACCAATTTCCATGTAAATATCTTGAAAAATAGAAAAGTTATTAAGAAAAAAACCCTTTTGTTCTGATTGGATGTGATCCTCATACAGTTTTCTAAAAATTAAACCATTTCTTCATCCTTTGATTTGTAATATCTCAAGAACGGATAAACATATTTTAATTCTGTAAAAAGTCTATTGTTCTGCATTCAATTCTGAATTCAATGAGACAAGTTTCAAGTTGCACAATTTGGATTTAATTTGAATTTTCACCTGATATGCCCAACCACACTCATTTACATCACCGAGCCAAAACATGATGACCATCACAGGTGTCCTGTAATGACGGCACGTGTCAGTGTGTACGATGTACTCGACTCGACGGTAAGTGACAGTCGGTTCTTGGTGTCGATGTGTTGGATATGGGACACGGTGCTGAGGGTAATGAAGACAATCCCATCTGCTCCAAACCAACAAGAGGGCTACTGGAAAGGTTACTGATGATTTAATGATGATTAGGAGGAATGTGACACGACACACTGCTGACTATGAAGCTGTGTATCTGCAGGACCAGTCACCGACCCCATGCTGACCCTTGTGCCCTGAGAAAGCATCTACAATGGGCATGAAAGTGTCAGAACTGGACCTTGAAGCGATGGAAGCAGGTCACCAGGAAGCACCAGGATGCACGATGTGAAGAAGAAAAGCTGGTGTGATGCTCCCTGGGGTCCTGCATTCACCTCGTACATTCCTGAGGACCAGGTACACCCCTTCACTGCACATTGGAAATGGTTTGAGGAACATGATGAAGAGCTCCAGGTGGTGTCCTGGATCTGCTGATAATGTCTTGCTGCCAGACTGCACAGCACACCTTCAGAGGTCTTGTTGTAGATTCTTTGTCTCAGTGAGTCAGAGCTGTTTTGGCGGCACGCAGATGACCAACAGCAAATTCGACAGGAGGTCACGCAGTTTTGGCTCGCTGGTGTAAAGGTTGTTTTCTTTTTAGATTATTTTTTTATGTAATAAAATAGAAAGATATCAATTATCCTTAGCAAAAGTTTATATTTTTACATGTTATTTTATAGTAATATTTACAGAATTAATTAAAAATGTAATCAGATATTTTATGAATGTATTAATTTAATTTAGGCTTCAGTGTATTTTTATTAGAGTTATTATTATTTTCAAATATATTGTAATTATAATTATTGTTTTGTTTCATTTCTGGTTACACTGGGTTAATTTATGTTTTATTTTCAAGCACTTAATTTCTTACATTTTCACGTTTATTTTTGTACTGTCTATTTTCCTATTTATTTTATTATTCCAGATTTGTGTATTCATTTGAGAGGTTAAAATATTTTATTCGGTAATTTAATATGAACAATATGAAAAAATCCACCAAATTTTAACAAGTTTTTATTTTAATGTTTTTTGAAGTTAATTATTGCATTTTCTTGTTTAATAATGTGCGACACATTTTTAAAAAATAACATGTTTAGATTTAATAATAATAATAAATGTATTTATTTATTTATGATGTAATTGTTTAACTTACTCCCAGAGCTTTCGGTTCTCCTTTCAGGAATTTCTGCAGTGGGCTGATTGTCTGACAGGGATTTTGTCCGGCTGTAGTCGGGGCTGTTGATGACGGAAGAACCTGAGTGACGATGGTGTAGCCACTTCCCACATTAGTGAGCGGGATCGAAGTGCTGGCCATCTTTAATAAAGCACCTCTGTGTGATTAATCTGTGAACAAAAAAAACACTTTCACTATCAGTGTGATGGGATAATGTGAGACAAAACTGGAGTAGAAATGACGACATCATTAAAATGTTATTTCTTGGTTCTGTACAGGTTTTTAAATCAACTCCAAGAGTCTAATGTTGTTCCTGAGGCTTTAAAGAGAAAACCATATTTATATAAAGTTAGAAGAAGTGGAAGAAAAGGAGAAGTGGAAGAAAAGGAGAAGTGGAAGAAAAGGAGAAGTGGAAGAGAAGGGTGGAAAATTTGAGGAACTGTATTTTGTTACTGGGCTTTCAAAAAACTTGTTGCAAATCTCTGACGGAAACATATAAAATAAGGAGTCTTCTTTGGCCCCTTAGAAGCCATGTGTATATTTGTGTGTGTGTGTGTGTGTGTGTGTGTGTGTGTGTGTGTGTGTGTGTGTGTGTGTGTGTGTGTACATATAAAGGATATTACACGGTGGTGAAAAGATATAAAGTTTATCTTCAAGGGATGAATGTATATTTCATGAGTGAGTGAAGCGAAAAAAATATGCGAGTCAATGAAAATTTTTTTAATTTTGAACTGGCTCGCCATTTTGACAACATGTGTCTAGTTAGCGGAAAAACACTGGGAGTGACGTCATCAGAGTGAAATATGGGGAATTATTATACACACAGGACACTTTTTTGATGGAATAAAAACGTGTTCTATTCCCTCCTCGCGGGTTCCATTCATTTGGTTTGATAGCATCCAACATTGTTAGGATATCGCTTATCCTATGTGTATTACGTCACTCTACCCAATGGGGAATGAGCGTTGAATATGGTTTACAATATTGCACGGTTGTCAAGACAACATGACGTCACACGTTGGAGATGTAAAACTTCGGTGCTAGCGAGGGACTGGGAGAATTTGTAAACAAACATGGTCGCCAGGTTTGCTTCATTAAATACAGAGGAATTTGAGACAATTTGGAAAGAGAAAGACGCGTTGAACACCCGAAAGGAATGTATAATAATAATAATAATAATAATAATTATTATTATTATTATTATTATTATTATTATTATTAATTTATTTTTTATTATTATATTGGCTGGCTTTTTTGTGGTACATCAGATATATTCCATTCAGCTACTCGCCTTTGACTCATTCAGTATCATGCTAGCTGAATGGAATATATCTGATAGACCACGAAAAAAAACCCAGCCAATATTATTTAAATATGTCACTCAGATCCGTGATGTATTTCATCTGAAAAATGTGAGTTTTTCAACACAAGAAGATAAACTGCATATCTTCAAGCCAATGTGTGATTTTCTTTTTTTATATTGTTATGTCCAGTTGGCTCAAGGTGGACACAACATGAAAGGGGGAGACCACACCGATGTATCTTTAGATCCAAAATTAACTCAAATGTAGCTGATATCAATGCGTGTAGAGCAAAACAAAAGTGTGGCGAGAATCAACATGGTGGAATGTAATGCAAAAGAGAGGAAGAAGGAGAAAGAGAGACAGGCCCCAGCCAGGCCCAGTAACCACTCTCCCTCTCTCTTCTTCTTCTCCTTCTTCTTTTGGATTTCTGGCAGTTTGGACGCTTTACATTGTATTACTGCCACCCAGAGTTAACATAACGTAACAGTCACTTCAACATTTAAATACGGGGATATAGACCCGTAGCATGCAGAAAAGACAGAATTTTCTTTTCTATGAGCGGATGGTTCTCATTTTGACCCAGAAGTGTGTTTAAAGAAAAGGAAGAAACCCCTATACCAGCTACCTCAATGAACAATTTATTTATTACTTCGCTGTATTTTTTGCAGTGTGAAAGGACATGCTGTGTAGTCTCTGCACTGCCACATTCACATAGCCCATCTTGATGTTTACCAATTATCTTTAGGCTGCTGTTTAGGCCACAGTGTCCCAGCCTTAGCCTTGTTAGTTTGGAAATATCCTTTCTATCCCCACTGATATGAATACTTTTTTCTTAACATACTTCTGAATAGAGAAGTAGCACCTTCCTTTTTTCTCACTATTCCATCGTTCTGCCATTCGTTATCAGTTAGTTCTTCGACAATGTTGCGATACTCCATTCTGCCAAGTAAAATACTTAACTCCTCTTCTGGTCTTGTTAGTGTAGATTTTGCTATTTTATCCACCATCTCATTGCCTTTTACCCCAACATGTGCTGGCACCCATAGCAGACCCACTTTGCAACCTATTGTCTCTGTCCTATATAGACATATTAATGCTTCATTTATTAAATCAGGCCATGCTTCCGATGTCCCATGCTTCAAGGCCATCAGAGCAGCAGCGGAGTCAGAGCATATTACCACGTTTTCTGGTCTCACTTCCTCTATCCACCATAGAGCCCAAATTACAGCAGTTAACTCTGTTGTGAAGACAGATATCCTATTTGAGATCCGCTTTCCTTGCTGGACCTGAAGCATAGGCACATAGAACCCAAACCCAGCTCTTCCACTTTCAGGATCCTTGGATCCATCTGTGAAAACCTGCAGGTGTGAGTTCCATACCCACTCAATATAGTTTTCTGCACCTTGGCTCACCTCCTCAATATCCCCCTCCCTTATTTTAAATAGTAAATTAAAATCAGTTTCTGGCTCAGGGAGTAACCATAATGGCACAGCTGGCCAACATGGATGGGTCACCATTTTTGATTCATCAATACCCACTTTTCCAACCCAATCTTTTACCGTATGCAGGTAATTTCCTTTCTTTTCTTTGACAGAAAATACACAAATGTCCCTCAGTAACCATCTCATCTCATTATCTGTAGCCGGTTTATCCTGTTCTACAGGGTTGCAGGCAAGCTGGAGCCTATCCCAACTGACTACAGGCGAAAGGCGGGGTTCACCCTGGACAAGTCGCCAGGTCATCACAGGGCTGACACATAGACACAGACAACCATTCACACTCACATTCACACCTACGCTCAATTTAGAGTCACCAGTTAACCTAACCTGCATGTCTTTGGACTGTGGGGGAAACCGGAGCACCTGGAGGAAACCCACGCGGACATGGGGAGAACATGCAAACTCCACACAGAAAGGCCCTCGCCGGCCACGGGGCTCGAACCCGGACCTTCTTGCTGTGAGGCGACAGCGCTAACCACTACACCACCGTGCCACCCCCCTCAGTAACCATTTAGAGGAAAAGTTAGATGGATACGCACAGATCTTACACCAAAAGTGTAGGCCTAACTTAATCCTCCTCAGTCTCAGAAGTATTTCTCCTGTTTCAATCAACAGCACCAGTGTTGGGGTTGATCGGAAGGCACCATTGCATATTCTTAGAGTTTTTGTCTGGACTACATCTAGCTCACGTACTAAGATTGATGCAACTGTAGCCCCAAATACCATGCTACCATAGTCTAAGACTGATCTGATCATAGCTTGATAAGTCATTATCATGGTCTGTCTTTCTGCTCCCCAGTCACTTCCAGCCAGGCAGCGAAGGATGTTAATGACTTTTTCACACTTATTGACCACTTTCTCTATGTGGACCCTCCAAGTAAGTTTTTCATCAAACCAAAGCCCCAAAAACTTAAATTCTTTAGCAATTTCTATCAGTGATCCATACATTTTTAATCCTTTATCAGGGACCTTTCTTTTAAATCCAAATATCATGTCTTTAGTTTTTGCTGCTGATATTTTAAACCCCCACCTTCCTGCCCACCCCCAACTTTGGTCAGAGCGACTTGGATTTTCTTAGTCAGATATCCTATAGTCCTTCCACTTTTCCAGAGGGCTCCATCATCCACATATAAAGATAACCCATAGCCAACACCTACATTTTGGAATATATCATTGATCATTATATTAAATAACATGGGACTAATAACACTCCCTTGGGGAGTTCCATTCTCAATTTCAACTACTTCAGAGTATACGCCACCAATCCTTACCTGTAACATTCTCTCCCTCAAGAAGTCCTTTATCCAACTGAACATTCTTCCATGTATTCCTGTTCCATATAGTTTGATTACTAGACCCTCTTTCCACATAGAATCATGTGCTTTCTCAATATCTAAAAACATTGCTATCACAGCTTCCCTGTTCATAATTGCCTTCTTGATGTCTAGATCTAATACAGCAGTTGAGTCCATTCTTGACCTACTGTACCACGTCGAAATCCATTCTGATATTTTGCAAAAAATTCCTTACGATCCAAATAAATAAATAAATAAATAAACTAACTTTGTTACCATTCTCTCCCCCTCTCTCCCGGCCCCAGAGCAGCAGAGTAGAGTGAGGTTGGCCAAGCACGGCAAGCAAACAAAAAATCCCTAAATTTATCACAACAATTCCTCGATTTCCTCACGAGTGAGAATATTGAGACATATGTTACTCAATATCCTGGACATAGTTTCTATGAAAAGTGCAAGTGGTGTATTTCCCACTAGTTACCACCCATGATGCTAGTGATCTCGACAGACAGTAAATTAAATTGTGATTTTTTTTCACCATTTATCACATCATGTCTTTTTTTGTTGAACCCTGATATCATGTATGCTATAAAGTTTAACACATCCATCCATTATCTGTCGCCGCTTATCCTGTCGTACAGGGTCGCAAGCAAGCTGGAGCCTATCCTAGCTGACTATGGGCGAAAGGCGGGGTACACCCTGGACAAGTCGCCAGGTCATCGCATGGCTGACACATAAACACTTACAACCATTCACACCTACGGTCAATTTAGAGCCAGCAATTAACCTAACCTGCATGTCTTTGGGGGAAACCGGAGCACCCGGAGGAAACCCACACGGGCAACATGCAAACTCCAAACAGAAAGGCCCTCGCCAGCCGCTGGCTCGAACCAAGAACCTTCTTACTGTGAGGCAACAGCGCTAACCACTACACCACCATGCTGCCAGTTTAACACATTACCCTTTTTTATCACCATGTAAAAGTGTGTTTTAGTTTTGGGTGGCTCTCTGTAGATGAGCTAATCTGAGCTAAAACATCTGCCTTCGTATGTGTTGAAATGGTGAAATGGTCACAGGTTTTCTGATATTCATGTCTCTGAGCTGGGAAGCTTAAAGCTGATAAATTTCCAAGGCCCTGTGCAGTGAAGGAAGACCTTGGAAAAGGTTCTCAGTTTAAGTACGTTTAATAAATCTCATCTCATCTCATTATCTCTAGCCGCTTTATCCTTCTACAGGGTCGCAGGCAAGCTGGAGCCTATCCCAGCTGACTACGGGCGAAAGGCGGGGTACACCCTGGACAAGTCGCCAGGTCATCACAGGGCTGACACATAGACACAGACAACCATTCACACTCACATTCACACCTACGCTCAATTTAGAGTCACCAGTTAACCTAACCTGCATGTCTTTGGACTGTAGGGGAAACCGGAGCACCCGGAGGAAACCCACGCGGACACGGGGAGAACATGCAAACTCCACACAGAAAGGCCCTCGCCGGCCCCGGGGCTCGAACCCAGGACCTTCTTGCTGTGAGGCGACAGCGCTAACCACTACACCACCGTGCCGCCCCGTTTAATAAATAAATAAATAAATAAATAAATAAATAACCAGGACTGATGAGTGTAAACAGTGCTAACGGGAATTTGATAACATCACACCTTCTAAACGGACGTGGATCAGAGCCCCGAGGGCAAAGAGTCCTTAGGTAGGTTTGATGACAATTTTTTTTTTTAAATGAACATTTTTTTTCAACATATTAGGCGTGACCTTACATTAATTTAATCAGATCAAATCAGTTGAAAATATTTACTTTTTATAATCAAGTGCATTTCAAAATAACCCTTGACTGCCTTTTTTCTTCTTCTTCTGTCTGGTTACATCCATTTTTAACCAAGACTTTTTAACACATTATTTATACTTTCACTTCAGTATCATTTCTCAGTATTGTGTCCAATCCTGAAAATAATCACTTTATTTACACTGAACTTGACATTTGAGGTAAAACTATGGGGTAAAATTCTACACAGTCACCCAGGTTGCAAGACAAAACCACAAAAGAAGCCATTTTAAAACATTTTTCACTCCTTTACCTCTCTTTAAAGAAAACACTGATCTGCTCCTGTTACATGTCTGTTAAAAACAATAGAAATCATTTAGTTTAATAAAGACAAAAAGGCTTATTTTACCTCCTGTCCTTTAGCAGTGCAGTCTCTCTCTCTCTCTCTCTCTCTCTGCAACTAAACACTTTCATTTCGTTAATGTACCGTTATCCTAAACTCCTCCTATTCTTCAGAAATGTTTACAGTTCCAGTGACGCAGATTTCCTGCCTCGAGATTGAGCCGAAATACAAGACCCGAATGAAAAAAGAAAAGAAAAAAAAATCCCACAAAGCTGTTGTGCAACCAGATGTGATGTCTGAACATGACACAGAGCTCCAGAGAGAATCAGAGCCAAGCCTGCTGTTGTTTTTGCTCCACAGAGCAGAAGTATTTCCAGCAGGAGCAGAACGATTACCATCAGCGCTGCCTAGAAACATGACCTGGAGTAAACTTTAAAAGACCACAGCAACAGGAACATGACTGTAATGATAAATATAACTGCAAGCAGGGATTCGTGGGCCAAAGCACTAAGGGTGCACAAAGGCCTGTTTCATGAGTGAGTGCTGACATGTGGATGTGATGTCACATCAGTGAACATACATGTGATCCTATGGGCCATGTGCAGTGGAGTTCTGCCACGCTTCCTGATTGCACGATGTGATATGTTTAGAATGATGGATATGTTTTCATACTTGTTATAATTCTGATAAATCCAGTGTGAGGAGAATTTAAACAAAGTTGTTTTATAAACCTCATTTCCTTTTGCCAGTTGGAAGCGGTACAACAATGAGTCACGATTAACGACATTGTTTCTTGTTCCCTCGGGTTTGTTGATGGTGGAGTGGCTCCTGGTTTCTGCCCCATGTCATGTCATGATAAGAGAGGGTCAGAGATCAGAAAATGGACAGATTTGCGGTGGTGGTTCGAGCTTTTTTTCCAGTAAGGAAAAACAGTGGATATAAAAAGTTTACACACTCCGTTAAAATGATATGTTTTTCTGATGTGAAAAAAATGAGAACATGATAAATAATTTCAAAACTTTTCCCACCATTAATAGTGGAGCTCGTGTGCGGGCCAAAGGCCTGTGCGAGCAGAGCCCCAAAGGCATAGAGTGTGGATACATAAAGAAACCCATTGAGTTGTTTTCTGATGGTTTCAGTCTTGTGCGTGCCTACCACCATACCAGTGTTAGTAATTACCAGTCATACACACACCGCCGGCAGCATGGTGGTGTAGTGGTTATCTCATGAGATGAGATGAGACACACACCACCTAGTGGCCAGTGTTAGTAATTGCCAGTCATACACACCGCCCTCTGGCTAGTGCTATAGTAATTACCAGTCATACACACCACCTATGTAGTGGTTAGCGCTGTCGCCTCACAGCAAGAAGGTCCGGGTTTGAGCCCCGTGGCTGGCGAGGGCCTTTCTGTGTGGAGTTTGCATGTTCTCCCCGTGTCCGCGTGGGTTTCCTCTGGGTGCTCCGGTTTCCCCCACAGTCCAAAGACATGCAGGTTAGGTTATCTGGTGACTCTAAATTGAGCGTAGGTGTGAATGTGAATGGTTGTCTGTGTCTATGTGTCAGCCCTGTGATGACCTGGCGACTTGTCCAGGGTGTACCCCGCCTTTCGCCCATAGTCAGCTGGGATAGGCTCCAGCTTGCCTGCGACCCTGTAGAACAGGATAAACCGGCTAGAGATAATGAGATGAGAATGAGATGAGACACACCACCTAGTGGCCAGTGTTTACGGAGCTCCATAGGCATAGAGTGTGGATACATAAAGAAACCCATCAAGTTGTTTTCTGATGGTTCCAGTCCTATGTATGCATGCCTGCCACCACGGGAAACCCAACAACTAGTGAAGTGAGTAGTGAAACGTGAAGTAGAGTAGTAGTCGTTCATCTCCATGCACAACACGCATGTGTCATGCCTGAATTTTTATTCTTAATTTTTTTGGTAGTACTCAATAAAAAAAAAATCTTCTTCATTCTAACAAACTGTTGTCTACTCAAGTGAACAGCTGCTGATAATTTTGTACAGGTAGACTATGGACCACAAAAAAGCAAAAAAGAAACCCGCAAGACAACAGGAGAACAACTGTGGAGAGAAAGACTTTGTTCAGCATCAGGTAGGAAAAATTAATCGAATGTAGATGCCCTTTTACTTATTAAAACATCACAATAAGCTTAGTTAAAAACGTCTGAGAGTAGATGAAAGTGAGAGCAATCACACTCAACTGGCTTTATCCTGACTTTGAAAAATCTAGTTTTTTATAACTATAATGGTAATTAAATAAAACAAAAGAGGCTTGCTATGATTTAAGAAAATTTGACAACCCAGAAACAGATGGGAGCTCTGCTTTTAGGTAGTGCCTAAATTTATATATTGTGACCTATAACCTGTACAATTCAATTGAAAAACAAACACATCTGTTTGGGGGAAAAACATAAAAAGTAAAAAACATACACTAAGCTGGTTGCATAAGTGTGCACACCCTTAAACTAATACTTTGTTGAAGCACCTTTTGATTTAATTACATCAACTATCCCAAAAGCATGTGGGAAAATGTGTTACGATCTGATGAAACAAAGGTTAAACTTTTTGGCCACAATTCCAAAAGGTATGTTTGGCACAAAAACAACACTGCACATCACTAAAAGAACCCCATACCCACGGTGAAGCATGGTGGTGGCAGCATCATATTTTGGGGTTGTTTTTCTTCAGCTGGAACAGGGGCTTTAGTCAAGGTGGAGGGAATTATCAACAGTTCTAAATACCAGTCAATTTTGGCCCAAAACCTTCAGGCGTCTGCACGAAAGCTGAAGCTGAAGAGGAATTTCATCTTTCAGCACAACAATGACCCCAAAAAAGTTTTGGAACGGCCCAGCCAGAGCCCAGACCTAAATCCAATTGAAAATCTGTGGGGTGACCTGAAGAGGGCTGTGCACAAGAGACGCCCTCGCAATCTGACAGATTTGGAGCGCTTTTGCAAGGAAGAGTGGGCAAATATTGCCAAGTCTAGCTGTGGCAGGCTGATAGACTCCGACCCAAAAAGACTGAATGCTGTAATTAAATCAAAAGGTGCTTCAACAAAGTGTTAGTTTAAGGATGTGTACACTTATGCAACCACCTTTATTGTATGTGCTTGTTCCATGAAACACCTTGACGGAGCAGCTTGGACACATAGTGAGTGATGAACCCAGGGTCACTGGGTGTTTTGGATCTTACATCATCAGACACCCTCACCTGGGTGACCCAACAGGGGATGCCATGCTGATGTTGTTGTCCCAGAGGTGAATCTCAGACTAAAACTGCTGTAATAGTCCCAAATGAGTTCATTGATCTTCTCTGGTATGTGGTATGTTGTCAAAGCTGTTCACACAAGCTTGTGTGGAATGGATCCGTAGGCATTGGCAAGGTCAAGCCAAATAACTGTGAGGTCCCCTCGGTTTCCCCTTGCCTCCCTTATCAACTGAGTGACCACTCCTGTGTGTTCTAAACAGCCTGGCATGCCTGGTTGTTTAGAAATCCCTTCTGCACTGTTGTGTCAATATAGGAATTCCTCAGGAGGTACTCAGTTAGACAGTTAGCAAGAATCTTGAAAAAGATCTTGCCTTCCATGCTGAGCAGGGAGATGGTGCGAAACTGTGAGATGCTGCTTGCATTCTCCTCCTTAGGTATCCAGACACCTTCAGCATATCACCACTGCTTGGCTATCTTTCCCCTCTGCCATACTACCTTGATGAGTCTCCACAGCTTCTCAAGGAGTCTCGGACAATGTTTATAGACCTTGTATGGCACTCCACTCGGCCCTGGGGCTGCACTGGTCCGAGCAGCTCTCACTGTGTCCCTGACTTCTGCTAGGGTGGGCTCTTTGATGTTGAACGGGGTGGAGGGTTCTGGTGGTGTAATCAGCTCTCTGCAGGGGGGCAGATCTTCCTCTCTCCTGCTGTCGCTGTATGTGTCACAGAGGTGTTGATTCATCTCCTCTTCTGGGCAGGCTAGGGTCCCATTCTACTTCTGCCCTAGCAGCTGTTTAGTAAATCCAAATGGATTTGCTATGAAGGCAGTGCACTTGCGAGCCCTCTCTCTGCCCCTTTTCCTTTGGCACTCAGCACGTCGAAGGGAGATAAGCTTCTGTTTTAAGATGTTCCAAAGATCTTTAAGGGCTGGTCTTTCCTCCTCACGTGCCTTCCTGTATTGCTGTTTTTGGGCCTTCAGTTCTTTCCTGAGCTGGGAGATCTTGGTCTCATGCCGGTTTGGCCTGGCGGTGTTCTTGGCCTTTGTTTGTTTGATGCCAAATCTCTCAGCGCCAATGCTGATGATCAGAGAAGACATCAGCTGGAGTTGCTGATCGACTCCCCTCCAGAAACTACTTCTAAGGTAGAATTAACGTCTTCATCCAACTGGTGCCACTCAGTCTCCTTGTGTGCGGCAGGCCATAAGGTCCGGCGATGTTCCGATGGCTTGCTAGGGGCAGCATGTAGAGCATGGAGGTTCTGGACACTGTGGGGTTGCTCCAGGTCCTGCTCCTCCTCTGTCTCACCAGGGCCAATGCTAGACACTGGCTCTGTGCGTTGTTCGACTTGCCTCCTCCTTGTGTGGATCCTCAGGCCTCTCAGGTTCTTACAGACCTTGCCACAGAAACAGGTTGCTCTTGGTGTCAATAATCCATCGCTCATGTCATGTACCCTGAGATCCATTTGTTTGGGATGCTCATTCTCCCCCCCCCCCCCCCTCGGGCACCCCTGGGGGTATCTTTCCTTGGGACTTTCTGTAGCTTAGCATAGGGGCTCCCTCATGGGAGCTGCAGCTCAGGGTGCTAACCCTCACTGCCCTGGTTGCCATCTCTCTGTGCTGTCCACTGTCTCTCCAGTTGTCACCGCACTATTCAGGGTTGTCATCCAGCCTTTCCTGGAAGTCACTGGCAGGCCAGTAATGATAATTCCATGAAACACCTTGATGGTGTGGCTTGGACACATAGTCAGTGATGAACCCAGGGTCATTGGGTGTTTCGGGTCTTACATCATCAGACACCCTCACCTGGGCGACCTAACCAGGGATGATCAGTCCCCGGTTTGTGTCCAAGCAGTGCGCTATGCCATGTATCTCCCCTCTTGATCCACAGCCAGCTTGAGGGTTTTTCAACAGCCTCACTGATGTTTCTGGTGGCTCTTCTTTCTAGCAACCCTCTGATGCCAAGGAGCCTGAATGCCTGGTGCACAGATTGCCCTAGAAAACCCCTGCAGCCCACCTCAATTGGCTCACAGCAGGCCCTCCAGCCACTCTCTCTGCAGGCCTCTACCAGCTCCAGGTATTTGGCCTTCTTGCATTCGTGGGCTTCCTCCATCCGGTCTTCCCAGGGGACTGTAAACTCCCACAGCACTACTTGATTAGTGGACTCAGATGTTAAGACCAATTCTGGCCTGAGTAACGTCCTTGCAATGAGCTCTGGGACCTTCAGCTGCCTCCCAAGGTCCACTTTCAACTGCCAGTCATGGGCTGTGGCTAGTAGCCCAGTCGAGACCTTGTGTGTCGCCTGAGTTTTCTCCCCTGCCCTGACGAAGGTGATGTTGTGCCTTGATGGGAGCTGATGTTTCCCCTGCTGGATTCCGGGGAGATGGCGTCAGCTACTGCCTTCAGCACATGGTCATGGTGCCAGGTGTACCTCCCCTCTCCCAGAGCTTTAGGGCAGCAGCTTAGGATGTGCTCTAGGGAGCCTAGTCCCGGGCACAGTGGACATGCTGGTGTTTCTGCTAGCCCCCAGCAATGCACACTTATGCAATCACCTTATTGTACATGCTTGTATTTTTTTATGTTTTTCCCCCTAACAGATTTGTTTGTTTTTCAGTGAAATTGTACAGGTTATAGGTCACATAAAATGTGGGGAAAGTTTTGAAATTATTTATTGTGGTCTCATTTTTTTACATCAGAAAAACCTATCATTTTAATGGGCTGTGTACACTTTTTATATCCAATGTAGTAACTCATATAATCACTCTTTCCAACCATGATGAGCAGAAAAGCATTTCAGCATGCAACAACAGACATAAGAAAACACTGGGTTCCACTCCTGCAGCCAAGAACAGGGATCTTTGAATCAACAACGAGTTCCGATTAAAGTGGCCGGTGAGTGTAGATGTAGCAAAAGTTGCAGAGTAGGACACAAAGTGCTGATAAACATCCTTTTTCTCAAACATCTTTGTCTCCTATGTTGCAGTTTTCACTTCCTCTAACTCAATGAAGATGTTGCAGTGAAGCTGATGCATGTTCAGGTGTTATAATCAAGTGCAGCTTAAAGGACCCATTTTGACTCACAGTAGAGTGACACCTGATTTAAAATGCCTGAAAGATTTTCCAAAATGGAGAGGAATTGACCAATTTTTGTTGAACTGCTCATTAAGGCTTAATTAATCTGTAACTTCATTAATAATTGCAATGAAGCAAATCTGGGTAGAAGTTATATGCACCCTAGGTACCCCTACCTTACTGTTAGAAAGAATCAACATCGGTGAAGAATTGAGGGAGAAGTGATTTGTGTGGAAACTGCTCGTTAGGGATTGATTAATTACTCCATATATTCATTATTAATTGCAATTATGCAAATTTAGGTAGAAGCTATATGCGCCCCAGGTGGACCTACCTTTCTGCCAAAAAAGAATAAAAATCAGTGAAGAATTGAGAAACAAGAAGCGATTTTCATGAAATGTGGATGACGCTGGATGATGGATGACACATGATGGCATAAACTCATGTCCTGTCAGCTGGATGAGCTAACAGCAATGGAAAGTCATTTACGAGTGATGAGAAACATGTGCAGTAAATATATAAGTTGTAAAGCATTTTTAAAATGAATTAGTTTTTCCAGGAGAGAAATGCAGCTCTGTACACAGCAAGCGGTCAGCGTTTTAACAAAGGAAAGTATTTTAGCATATTTATTTTGTTTGTAAAGAAATATGGTACAAGCGGCAGTGTTTAGGTTGGATTAAAAAGCAGCAGGACATCATCTTCAATTAGTGTCATGTTAATGAACCTGGAATTGGTTGGAACTTGGAATGGATCGTGGATTATGGAGTAATTTTCTGATTTTATGAATAAAAATGTGATAACCTATTAGAATGAGCTCATTAATAGTGGATCTCGTCGTGCGTGAAGCTACATACTTCAAAGAATATGGTTGAACTGATCTTTGATGGCTTTTGTGACCGTACAATGTCTGCACAAATGAGAAACGACATACGTGTACCACCACAGGGAACCCGATCGTAAGTGTAAGGCAACATATCTCATAAACACTTGACCACCAGACAATGAAATTTGCATCTTTATTTACAAAAGATAGATTTTTTTTATTCAGCTTTATGTTTTTTTTAACTTGCTTTTCAAAAAAAATAAGGTGGGATTATTTACGAACACATTTCACACTCATCAGGAGCTGTGTTTATACAATGCCTAAATATGTATTCGATTTGAATATCTGTACTATTCTCGCAAATAAGCTAGCATGGCCTGAATCCCTTTTCCATGGACGGTGTTGGAATATTGTTGGCACAGTACTGGGTTTGAGTTGAACGCGACCTGTGTGGCCCAAGAGCTCGACCTGGAGATTCCTTTCAAAGCAATCGGGCTCAAACTGGTCCTCGCAAACAGCAGAATTTCTATCAAAAGCCAGCGTTTCTAAAAGTGTGACCCGTTCCCAAGTTGTGTAGCTGCTGTTTGCTGTTTAGCAAGTCGTTTACGTTGCTTGGTTGTTGGCAATGGAACACAGAAAAAATGCTTTGCCTTATTATCACGTTTATTATTTTTGCAACCACAGGCTTTGCATTCTGCCATGTTTTCAACAATGTTTTGTTCATCTGACGACATTGCGGTGTCAGGAACAGCAAGCCAATCAGGATGCAGGAAACCTATCAATGATTCTACGTCATGCTGACTTTTAACACCGCCCACAAAATGACAATACGGCGATGCCCAGAAGTGGAACTAAAGTGAACGGGAGTACAAAAGAATTTTAAAGCCCTGCTTTATGTGACACAGTGTGACAGTACTGGGGAATCACAATACATTTGTACAAAATATGTAATGTTTCTCGCCGATGTTTGTTTATTTTTCCGTGAGGGACCCTTTAAAATGATGGTGTGGATGAGAGGAGAGCTGTTAAGAATCAGAAGAATCATGAATGTCAAAATAGATCAGTGTTCATAGTATTTACGAACACATTTTACACTCATCGGGAGCTCCGTGTATAAATCCATGATTTGCAGCTGCACTACAGTCAGCGGTACTGTTATAGAAAATTAATCAACACCTTCGTTCTGACCAATCAGGATCCAGAATTCAACAGCGCTGTGGTATACATTTCTTTATTTGTTTTTGTTTTTCCAGGAAAACAATTAAGTTTCCCAGAAAATATAAGTGTTCAGAAGGACTGGAGCAAATCTTAAAGAAGCAAAGTCTTCATGAAGCAAACAAGCAAACAAATCAATATCCGTATAAAATAAATGAATGTTGAAAGTGTGTTTAGCGGTTACAGGAAGTCGTGTTGTGTAAGCACTACAGAACGTGGTTGTGTTTTCCATCGTGTGTGAAGTCACAGTGTTAAGAATCATTTCTTATTTCTAATTATCCTCAGTCATCTGGGTGGCCTTTCTCGCAGTACGCTGGAGGACTTTCCATGGGTGCACTGCTCATGGCGACAGCGTTCATTGTACTGACCCCCTGTAAAATAAATAAAGAAAGAAGGAAATAAAGAAATGGAGAACACGGTGTAGGTATTCTCAGCTATGCTTTGTAATGGTGTAAAGAGTAAATGATGGATCACAAAGAGGAAAAACTGTTGGTGTTGGTCATACACTATGTAGACCTTGAGTTAGCCTAGTGGTTAGTGTATCCGCCTCTCAACCGGGAGATCATGAGTTGTACTCACGGTCGGGTCATACCAAAGACCATCATAAAAATGGCACCTACTGCTGTCTGGCAAGGCACGCTGCAATACAGATGTGAGTGGGGAAGGGTTACCAGAGGACCCGCCCCCCCACTGGAACCCTAGCTGTATAGGCGAGGGGCTGAGGGCTCTCAAAACGGAGATCAGCGCTGCACCCATACGCCTCAAAGAGGTTAGTACTGGGACAGGAGACTACCTGGGAAGACCAGATCCTGGTGTGATGGGGACTTTGACTTGATACAGTTTGTAGATATATATCATATGGTTTCCAGTCAAAGTCCAGTCGATTAAATGGGTTATGTTCTATACTTTAATATCCACAGATCCAGATTCTTCACTCCATCTTCCCCCACAGAGAGGACAGTCAGACACCTTTAAATAACGTGATCTGTCCTTGCCATGTCGGTGTACAGTCCATTTACAGACTGAAGCTCATCTGTTCCTCATTACAACTGACCTCATTTATCATCCTGGACACAAAAATGAACTAATTTAGTCATAATTTGTTCGTAAAGGCATTTTAAGAAATATAGTGTTGATGGAAAGCCAATAAGTTGGAAACAAATATTCATTTCCTACATATCACTCATGAGTTTGTGTAAATTGACATAAAAGGATCCTCACTAATCTGAACCTTGATCAGTGTCAAATCATATCAACGTTGATGAGTTACTGCAGTGAAATCCACAGAGCACACTGTAAAATGTGTGTGTGCGTGGTGGGGATTAGCTGAAATGGCCGAGCTGCATTACTGGAAGATGTAGCGCACTCTGAGGAGATGCTCTTTCAGTGAGCTTCACTTCCACAACTAAAAGATTTATAAACTTCTCTTCCTCATTGAAGATGGACTTTTCAACCAAACAGGTGTGTTGGGATTTTATTCAATCAAAAAAGATCAATCAAAAAACAAAAATGTGTTTGGTGTGTAAACGTGACTCTGGATTCTTCAGTGCTGTGGCGCTTCATAACGGCATCCTGCAGGTTTCTCTTACCAGCTGAGGTTGTTGTGCTGGATAGGAATTGACCACAGGAACACACATCTCAGGGTTCTGAACCACATTGACGATGCTCAGCTGTTGGACACAATCACAGAGCTTCAGTTACACAATAATAAAATATACGCATCACAACAGTTCAAACTGTTCACTACACTTCCAATACTCAATATTAATCCCAGTGAAATATAAAGGTCACATTCGTTGCTGTCATGAACCTCAGAACATGGCTGAACCAGATTCCATTTCAAAACAGCTACAGACATTTTATTTTTGGCTTTGGATAGCAAACTTGGCCATCGAAAGCCAGAAATAAAATGAATATTTGCTGAAAGCTGTCTACAAAAATGGACAGGAAACAAAAAAATGGAAGGAACGTAGAGCTTCACTGAACAGCTGACCTTCTATTCCAGTGAAGGCTTTTTCACCGGGTGGGTTTAATCAGTGAAAGATGTAACCGAGTGTCCAGACAGCTGAGTTAGCTTGGAGCTGAGCTATGATGAGTTTATTTTGATCAGACAGTAGCAGGGCAAAGCATGTGTTTGGATATCAAACCAAGCAATCGTGTCTGTTTATCAGCTTGCCATCTCCTGAGAATGAAAGCTATGTGACACATGACAATCTTGCATCTTTTGCTAAAAAAGAAATAATCATAATAATAACTTACAGTTGGTTCACTGGAGCAGACGGCTTTGCAGGTGAAAGCTGAAACTGCAATAGAGACAGCGAACTGCAGCACAGAGAAAAGCAGCAGAACGCCGGTGATTCCACGGATCTGGCTCTGAAATGAAGATCCACCATCACAAAAAATACACGGCAAAAAGTCTTTCCACTTAAAGTCACCGCTTTGTTTCTTTGTTTGTTCACAACTCTATGTTTTTGGATTAAAATGTGCAGAAAATATTTGCACTTTTTTTAAATTATGCTTTGAGTGATTATATAATTTATTTATGCCTTTTTTTTACCCATACACACACCTCATGCTAAAATGTAAATATATATATAAATAAATAATTATTCCACTGCAACATGGATATCACTGCAGCTAAATTATATATTACATAAATTTATATTATACATTTTGTATTCAAATTTTCAGAAAATATTTTCACTTTTTTAATAGATTTTTAACATATTTTCACTTGCTTTATGATGGTACATATTAATTTATTATTTTTTCCCTCCGCAAACTTTCTTAGAGGAGGTTATGTTTTTTTCCTCCATGAGTTTGTTTGTTTGCTTGTTTGTTCCCAATGTAACTCGAAAAGTCATGAACAGATTTGGATGAAATTTGAAGGAAAGTTGATCCATGGGCTGAGGAACAATTAATTCGATTTTGATGCAAATCCAGAAATGTATGTATGTGGATCCAGGAGATAGCTATATATCTATATATAACATCACTCTAAAAGTAGTGAATGGATTTGGATGAAATTTGGCGGACAGCTTTAGTATTATCCTTTGTTCAAGATGTGATTTTGATCTTGATCCAGATCAGGATCCAGATTCTGATATAATCAGTTGAAAGCTGTGTATTCAGTAGACCTATACATGTATGGATCAACGTCCCAGATGGGCAGCGCTCGAAACTAACGGTGTCCCGATGTCCCGGGGACCATAAAAAATGTCATCGGGACACAAAATTATCATATCTGGGACAATCCCGGGACAATGGAAAAAAAATAGATCTAGAAAAAAAGTTCTACATTAAAGGTGCAGTACAAGATTTTGGAATAACGGTTCCCGCAAGCCATATTTTGAAAAGAAACACTCCCACCCCCGCGTCTCCACCCCTCCTCCCCCTTATAAAGCCTGAGAAATTCCGGCTTTATAATGGGTGTCTATTGCGTTACACACCAGTGCAGCTCGTTAGTTTAGAGTGTAAAGAGCTTGGAAAAAATAGCTCAAACTTTCTCATTTAAACTGTGTTTTCAGCCCCAATTTTCACTCCACACACACAATTTTCTCAAAAGTAGTAGCCACACTTGTCCTGATTCACACAATGTGTCTACCTGAGCGATAGGATTTACAGTTTTTGAATGAGAAGGCTTAAAGTAACGAGAGCACAGCCGCGCAGCCCCATAGACTCCCATTATAAACGTGGCAGAAAAGTCACTCGTTTTTAACTCGCTCTAGTGACCTCATTTTTTACACTACATACAAAAAAAAATTACATCCGTGTGTTCAGGAGAGCCTTGTGGCGCTCACTGTGAAAGAATTTTGTGAACATCTCCTTCCGTTTTCGTGTAAATCCCCGTTGTTTGGAAGGAGCGCACTGAGAGAATCCTGCGCTCTGTGCGACACTCTGCTCGCTCTCACACACACCCACACACAGAAGGGCCGGGCTGCTCGCGGGCTTCAGTCTGATTGACGTGTCAGTATCCAATCATTTTGAGGTGGTACCTCGATATGATTGGATGGCGTTTTTCCTTTATTTTACACTGTAGACTGGATTAAAATATTTCGTTTTTTGGGTCAAACCTTCTATTGTACTACTTGCAACATGGGTGTGCATTTCATCCATTGATGGTATGGCTGATGGCTTTCAAAACATCTCTGAATGGGGCAACAGGTATATTACATAAAAATGGATAACGGTAATGGTGAAAATGATAAGTTGGCCTTATATATGCCAACAGATATTCAAGGTATAAGTAGATGAAACAAACATAAAAGGGGTCTTATTTTCAGCTAAAGTGTACTGCAGATGTAGTGAGTTGAAACATTTTCTGAATGAGCTAGTTGGCCCCTTTAAATAAACGGGTATCTATTCATACAGTGAGATCGCCAAAGTTTAATAAACTGAAAATGCAATAACTGTAATTTTGAAGATGATGATGTATAGGACATGTGTCGCTTGTGTTTTGTGACTTATTGTAAAAATGATATAAAGGGTTCAAAATCGTATAGTTACAAATATAATAGAAACTTCATATGATAATATTAACCACTGGTTATTTCAGAGAGGAAAAAAATGGGGACACTATTGCTTCCATTCGGGACAATACAACACAGAATTCGGGACCACTGGGGGACACAAAGAAAAAAAGTTAATTTCGAGCCCTGCAGATGGGTAACCATCTGCATATTCTAATATCGAGCCCTTCTCATTTTATTTGTATTGTTTTTAATTTCTTTTATTTGGGTATTTTCTTCCCTTACGCACCTCATGCTAAAATAGCAATAAATAAATAAATCATACCACTGCAAGATACCAATTCCTGCAACCATACTCATCTTCATCGTAGCAGTATCCAAACATCGGGGCGATCACCAAATCTATGGAAAGTATGATGATGGCAATTCCTGAAACTACTGTGCTAAGAATATTGACCGTCATAGTGGCCTTCACCTGAGGGGAAAAAAACAAAAATCAGACCCCAGCTAGTTCTCAATCAGAATCCATAAAAATTCTAGAAATGAAACTCGAACTGAAGGAACAAGAGCAAACTTTTAACATAAATATTCATCAGTCGTCGGCTCATCCACAGTAAGCCTATCTGGGTTTTTTTTAACATAACTACAGTGATTTTAGCAATGTGCTTTACATTAAACATGAAAACGGTCTTCGTTGATTCAAATTAAAATTGTTTTAATGATTTATTGATTTATTTATTGAACGAAAAGACTTTTTTTTCCTTCATGGACATTATCCCGTTTTCTTGGACTCGTGGTTTCATTTCATTATTTACTGTCTCAAAGTTTCAGCTTTTTTTGTGACTTCTGTTTTGTGATATCGAAGAACCAGTGCCGGTGGATGGACGTACGTAGGAAGGATGTCCATGTCTTTTAAAGTACTCCAGGTATACATGTACTCCAGGTATACAGTACTCTTCATTTTAGGGTGGCTTGTTAAACTGTGACTACAGGTAACGTTTCAAAATACTGCAGGAGCAGACGGAATTAATTGCGAGATTAATTAGGAAAGTAAATGAAAAGATAGAAAGCATTAATGAAATTCATTCAGCAATTCAAGAAAGAATCAATTTAAGACAAACTGCTTTTCCTCCATTTGTGTGTGTGTGTGTGTGTGTGTGTGTGTGTGTGTGTGTGTGTGTGTGTGTGTGTGTTTTTCCATGTGAAAGAAGGTGGAAACACACACACACACACACACACACACACACACACACACACACAGTTGGTGTAAAAATGCTGTTGGTGTTTACCTACCACACAGCGATTCAGTTTGTTGTTTGCTGCAACAGCCAGAGAACCAGCGCTGATGTGCTGCAAGAGCAGAAATAGTTTTTTTTTCTTTTTTTTCCCTGAAACTGACACTGAATAATATACATATAAAAGTCAAGAAAACTGAAGAAGCCTTACCAACAGCGAGCCCCAGAACACGACTCCAGAGACCACGCTGATGCTTTCAGGAAAGATCGCGAGCACGATACCAAACAAGATCGTCAACACACCGACCATTATTTGGACAGTCTGTGGTTAAAAACAAAAAACAGAAACGCACAAATAAACTTGCAGTATTTTTGCAAACTATATTCATGTTTCTTATGCAAAGTATTTGACATCGGGAAACTCATTGTGTTTTTCTTTTTGAGTCACGGGAAAGCAGTCAGGCTCTCTCTCTCTTCTGATCGGTTTCCCACTGGATTGCTCGTCAATATCAATCAGATCACTTTTATAGTGATGTTCTCTCGCTCTCACTGTTTCTTATAAAGGAATCAACAAAATTTTACCTCTGCTAGTTTTGATGTTATGATTAACGGGAGACTGTGAAGTGAGTTTTCAGAGCTTTACCTACTTATTTTTTCCAAATCGAACTGATTCATATAAATAAATAACTATTTTAGAATTGAACTGGACTTGTTTTAGATGAAAAATATTGAGATCTTCGTGGTCGGAATTAGATTTTTCAAAACCAGAAGTCAGAAACGCGAGTGTCGATTTCAGTTCAGTCAATGTGTGTTGCGGCCTCCGACGCAGTTCAAAATTTGTGCAGAGATGCTCTGACAGGAGCAGCCAGTGAGGTTAATGACACGTGGATTACTTTCTTAACTTAAACGTTTATTTATTTTAAATCCTTTTACATTTCTGTTTGCCACAGTCAAAAAACTGTGTCCCCTTCCTACTCCTGCCAGCTGATTCAAAATCACCTGTGTCACCTGTGTGCATAAGGTGAAAGGAGGTGGGGCCATGTAGTATCTAACATGGATCTAAATCTGTACCCATTATTGCCCAAACACCCTGTGACACAGACTGACTACATCAGCATAATCAATAATAATATTTAACTTATTATATTCATACTAACAAAATGAAACAACAAAATAGCAAAAATGGCTCCAACATCCCGGCCCCTAATTGTCTACAGTATTCTGACAATTACAGTAATAAATATGGAGCCTTTCGCCCATAGTCAGCTGGGATAGGCTCCAGCTTGCCTGTGACCCTGTAGAAGGATAAAGCGGCTAGAGATAATGAGATGAGATGAAATATGGAGCCATCAAGTATAGTTAATTTGTTT
The DNA here is from genome assembly GCF_027579695.1 of Neoarius graeffei. Taxonomy (NCBI): domain Eukaryota; kingdom Metazoa; phylum Chordata; class Actinopteri; order Siluriformes; family Ariidae; genus Neoarius; species Neoarius graeffei. The sequence continues at coordinate 3,095,496 of NC_083572.1, read as the reverse complement.
TAGTGTTAGAGTCCATATGCATTATATATCAGCAAATTTATAACAGTTCTATTCAGTGGAAAGAATGAAAAAATCATGTTCAAAAGGCAAAAAAAAAAATCTTCAAAGTACAAAGAAAAAGGGAAAGAAAGATAAATCAGTAAGGTCAGAGTCATGTCAAGTCATGTCAAGCCTCCAGAAGAAGGCACAGCTTAGTGATGGGTCGCTCCAGAATGTTGCTTCTGGTCCAAATCTTGACCCGTCGAATATGTCCTCTGCTGTCTGGAATGGTCTCTATTATTCTTCCCATTAACCATGAGTTACATGGTGATGTTTCATCCGTGATCAAGACGATGTTGTCTGGTTTAAGGTTCTTTCTCACCACATTCCACTTCTGCCTTTCCTGCATCAGAGGAAGATATTCTCTGACCCAGCGCTTCCAAAACAGGTTAGCGATATACTGCACCTGTCTCCATCTCCATCTGGCATAGCAGTCATCCTTCTTAAACACTCCTGGTGGCAGCAGGGGTTGTCCTTTCAACAGAAGCAGATGGTTTGATGTGAGGGGTTCTGGATCACGCACATCATCAGAAACTACAGTGATGGGTCTATCATTCAAGATAGTCTCTACTTCACAGAGAACCATCTGCAGGCTTTCTTCATCCAACAATTGCTGCCTAACAATGGAGTAGAGGACCTTTTTGATGGTTTGGATGAGTCTCTCCCATGAGCCTCCATAGTGTGAGCCGAAGGGAGGATTAAAAGTCCATTTTATTCCCTCAGTTGATAGGGCTTGCTGGATCTTGCTGTGATTCAGAAGTGCTAGTGAGTTTCTCAATTCACGTTCTGCCCCCACAAAGTTTGTGCCGTTGTCAGAGAACATCTCTTTGACCTGACCCCTCCTGCACATAATTCCTGCATTGCTGCTCTCCGAAGAGCGGCAATGCAGGAATCAGTGTCCAAGGAATGTGCCAGCCCTAAGTGGACTGCTCTGCTGACAGGGCAGGTGAATATAACACCATACTTCTTTACCATCGCCCAGCCTCTCTTCTTTTCAATAGGGCCGAAGTAATCAACCCCAACAAAGGTGAAAGGAGGATGGTCTAGTAACATGCAACTTAAAGGCAGGTCAGCCATCTTCTGCACAGTAGGTGGAGTGTGCCAGCGTCTACAGAAGACACAATCTCTTATGGTCCTTCTTGTGGCTGAATTAACTTTAAGTGTCCAAAATTTTTGGCACAGCTTTGCCAGGGTTTGATTTCTTCCTCCATGGCCGACTGAAATGTGCGTGTGCCTGATGAGCAGTCTGGTTAGGTGGCTGGTCTTGGGTAGGATGGCTGGATGTTTAAATTCTTCTGGCATTGCCATCTTACTCAGCCTACCGCCCACTCTCAGTACTCCATCATCAAGAATAGGGTCGAGTTTGTAAAGCCTGCTGCCTTTCTTGACAGATGCCTTCCCTATCTCCAGTGCTGAGAACTCCTCTGGGAAATGTTGCTGCTGAACACATGGGAGGAGGGCCTTTTCGGCATGTGTGAGATCCTCAACTGACAGATGTTCGAAGGTAAGTACTTTTAATCTTTTCTTGGTATCCTCCATTTGTTGGTCTGAGAGTGTCATTTCTTTTCTTTTCCTGGTTAACTGTATAAGCAGGTCTTTGAATTGCAGGAGCCTTGCTGTAGCTCTTCTCAGGTGATTCCAGGAGGAAAAGTGCTGTATGAACTTGATGACTGGATTGTATATCTCTGTTGCTGCTGTACTGAGAACCGCAACAGTCTTCTTGATTTCCGGATCATCATCTGTGGTAATGTCCCTGTGGGTGGGTGGAGCACAGAGGACGGCAGGACAGAGATCAGGTGAAAACAAGGCTTTTATTGCCACACTTTTCAGTTTAACAATATGTGTCGGACGCACAGAGACACACACATCAGCGTCTCGTCCAGGGATGAGCTTCTTCCGCTCTTGCTCTCCCTCCTGATATAGGGCGCGGTCACTGGGAAGACACACAAACACAGGTTAATTGCTCTCAGGTGTAGTGATTCTGCCACTTACCTTCCCTGACTCCGCCCTCCTGTCACAGACCGGCGCTTGACCATGCCCCCACTGCCACATACCCCCACCGCCTGAGTCCGTCCGGCCTGCAGCCGACTGCCCCCCCCCCCCCCCCTTGAAGGGAGAGGAAGTCCGCCACGACCATCTGCGCCCCCGGCCTGTGGACCACCTTGAAATTAAAGGGTTGGAGCGCCAGATACCAACGGGTGATCTGCGCGTTGGCATCTTTCATGCAGTGGAGCCACTGGAGGGGCGTGTGGTCCGAACAGAGGGTGAAAGGGCGCCCCAGCAGGTAGTACCGGAGGGCGAGAACCACACACTTGATGGCCAGACACTCTTTCTCTATGGCGCTGTAGCGCCCCTCACGCACCGACAGCTTCCTGCTGATATACAGGACAGGGCGTTCCTCCCCCTCCACCTCCTGGGACAAAACCGCCCCCAGCCCTCTGTCCAACGCATCAGTCTGCAACATAAAGGGGAGAGAAAAGTCAGGGGAGTGTAGAAGTGGCCCCCACACAGTGCAGCCTTTACCTCTGAGAAAGCCCGCTGGCACTGCTCCGTCCACTGGACCAGATCTGGTGCCCCCTTTTTAGTGAGATCAGTCAGCGGGCTGGTGACGTCCAAATAATTAGGTATAAACCTACGATAATAGCCAGCCAGCCCCAGGAACTGTCTCACCCCCTTTTTGGTCTTGGGCCTCGGGCAGGCCGCAATTGCTGCCGTCTTATTAATTTGGGAACGCACCTGCCCGTTGCCCAAGTGGAAGCCCAGATACCGTACTTCCACCCGCCCAATCGCACACTTCTTTGGGTTGGCTGTGAGCCTCGCTCACCTCAGCAACCTAAGGACGGCCCTCAGATGTTCGAGGTGCCGCTGCCAGTCATTGCTATAGATGATTATGTCATCTAAATACGCTGCAGCATACGTGGCGTGAGGGCGGAGGACTCTGTCCATCAGCCGCTGAAACGTCGCGGGCGCCCCAAACAGCCCAAACAGAAGGGTGACGAATTGGTGTAAACCAAACGGTGTGGAAAAGGCCGTTTTTTCTCGGGATAGTGGAGTCAAGGGGATCTGCCAATATCCCTTCGTCAAATCCAGTGTCAAATAAAAGCAAGCAGTGCCGAGTCGATCGAGCAACACATCAATACGAGGCATTGGGTATGCGTCGAATTTAGACACTGCGTTGACTTTTCTATAGTCCACACAGAACCGGACCGACCCGTCGGCCTTGGGTACCAAGACCACCGGGCTGCTCCAGTCACTGTGGGACTCCTCGACGATGCCCATTTCGAGCATGGTCTGAAGTTCTTCCCGAACCACCTTTTTTTTGTGTTTGGGTAGCCTGTAAGGGCGGCTACACACTACCACCCCCGGGGGCGTCTCTATGTGGTGCTCTATGAGGTTAGTGCGACCGGGCAGGGGCGAGAACACATCCAAAAACTCGGTCTGCAACTGGGCGACCTCCGTGAGTTGGGTCGGGGAGAGGTGGTCTCCACAGGGGACCGGAGAGGTACGTGATGCCAATGTCCCTTTTTGAACCTCCGGCCCCAGCTCCGCCTTCTCCGGAACTACCGACACCATTGCCACGGGGACCTCCTCATTCCAGAGTTTAAGCAGATTGAGGTGGTAAATCTGTAGCGCCCCACCCCTGTCCGTTCACCTCACCTCATAGTCGACATCCCCGACTCGCCGTGTGACCTCAAAGGGTCCTTGCCACTTGGCAATCAATTTGGAGCTCGACGTGGGCAACAGTACGAGTACCTTATCTCCCGGAGTGAACTCTCTAAGGCGCGTACCCTTGTTGTACAGGCGGGCTTGCCGTTCCTGGGCCTGCCGCAAATTCTCCTGAGTTAGGGGGGTGAGCGTGTGGAGTTTTGCGCACAGGTCCATAACGTACTGAATTTCGTTCTTACTTTGTGAAGGTCCCTCCTCCCAATTTTCCCGCAGCACGTCCAGGATGCCGCACGGCTTACGCCCATATAATAATTCGAACGGGGAGAACCCCGTGGAGGCTTGGGGGACCTCTCGCACTGAGAACAGCAAGGGTTCGAGCCACTTATCCCAATTACGTGCGTCCTCACTTACAAATTTCTTAATAATATTTTTGAGGGTGCGGTTGAATCGTTCCACTAAACCGTCCATTTGTGGGTGATACACGCTGGTGCGGATCGGCTTAATCCCCAATAACCCATACAGTTTGCGCAGTGTTCGTGACATAAACGTAGTGCCTTGATCAGTCAGAATCTCTTTCGGGATTCCAACTCGGGAGATGATGCGGAAGAGTGCCTCTGCAATACTGCGTGCTGAGATATTGCGCAGAGGCACTGCTTCCGGGTATCGTGTTGCATAGTCCACCAGAACTAATATAAAGCGGTACCCTCATGCTGACCGATCTAATGGCCCGACGAGATCCATCCCAATTCTCTCAAACGGGGTCTCGATTAACGGTAGAGGGCGCAAAGGCGCTTTTGGAATGGCCACTGGGTTTACTAACTGGCATTCGTGGCATGCCGTACACCACCTACGGACATCGCCGCGAATCCCTGGCCAATAGAATCGGGCCATTATTCGGGCTAGTGTTTTATCCTGCTCCAAGTGTCCAGCCATGGGATTAAAGTGAGCCGCCTGGAATACCACTTCCCGGTGGCTTTTCGGAATTAAAAGCTGCGTGACTCGCTCTTTAGTTTGAGTGTCCTGCGTCACTCGGTATAATCTATCCTTCATAATCGCGAAGTAGGGGAAGGACGGGGTGGCGTTCGGCTGGAGCGTTTGACCATCGATTACTCTCACTTGGTCAAAAGCATGCCGCAGAGTCTCGTCTCGCGACTGCTCTAATGGGAAATCCGCGAGGGATTCCCCAATAGAGAGAGGAGTAGCCAGCAGCTCCTCACTCTGATGCGGAGATGACGTAGACGGCTCTGTGACAGCTGCTCCCGCCAAAGCGACACCGGGACCTCCCCCTGTCAAATGGTAGGACCCACTCTCTACTAGGCGCATCATTAAACCCCGAAATCCCGGCCAATCAGTCCCCAAAATTAACGAGTGGGTAAGGCGAGGATTAACCGCAGCCTTCACTATAAATTTTTCCCCTCTGAAAATAATGTGGACCAACACCAAAGGGTAGCGGTGAACATCCCCGTGCACACACAACACCTTCACCCCTTGTGCTCCCCCCAATGCCTCGTTTTGAACCAGGCTTTGGCAAATTGAGGTCTGATTACAACCAGAATCCACCAACGCCTGATATGTAGCCCCTTGGATACTCACCGGTATGCGATACGCTCCGGCCCGATCGAGGGCGGCCTCTGGCGCGTCGGGGATCCGAACCACCGCGCCCACTTCCATTGCTGTGCATTGCTGTTGAAGGTGGCCCGGCTCCCCGCAGCGCCAGCAAACCGGCCCGGGCTTTCCCTCTGCACCGGTGATCTGGGGCTCACTCACCTGAGGTGGGGGAGAGACAGACACAGAAGGGAGAAACAGGAGGGCACCACGGGTGCGGTGGGCCGGTTGGGTGGTGCCGGCCCCCGCCTCCGCGGTGGGGGAATGGGGCGAGGACGGGACACAGGAGGAGGGGGAGAGAGAGAGAGAGAGAGAAGAGGAGAGAAGAGACGATGCCATCTGCTGTCCTGCCGCCGGGACTGCCACCAGATGATCCTCCGCCAGCTCGACTGCCTGATCCAGCGACGCCGGGCGGTGGCACTGGACCCACTCCGCGGTTCCGGCTGGTAATCGGGCGATGAACTGTTCCAGTACCACCTGGTCGACGATTCCCTCGGCGTCGCGATTGTTGGCCCTCAACCACTGCCAGCAGGCGTCCCGGAGCTGCTGGCCGAACACAAACGGCCGGCCGACTTCCTCCAGTCGCAGCGCGCGGAAGCGCTGGCGCTGTTGCTCCCGTGTGCGCCCCACGCGCTGGAGGACGGCCCGGCGGAGGTCCGCGTAGGCCAGCCGGCGGTCGGCGGGGAGCTGTAGCGCGGCCAGCTGTGCCTCTCCCGTGAGCAGGGGGAGGAGGCGCGCCGCGCGCTGCTCCATCGGCCACCCCGAGGCTTCGGCGACCTGTTCAAACAACGTGATGAATGCCTCAGGGTCGTCCTGCGGGCCCATCTTGGTGACAATGAGGGGAGACGGGCCCGTGGCCGGAGCGCTGGTGGACCCCGCCGACGCGAGGTGATGCCGGAATGCCTCGCGATCTTCCTGCTGGGCCAGCACCAGGGCTTCGAAGCACCGCTCCTGCTCCTTTTGGAGCGTGACGAGCGCCTGGTACTGGCTTTGCTGAGCCATGGCGAGGGCGTGGACCAGATCGGTGAACGGGGAGGATTCCATGGGGCTGCTGGTTTGGTGCTCCACTGTCCTGGGTTTTGGCACCACTGTGGTAATTTCCCTGTGGGTGGGTAGAGCACAGAGGACAGCAGGACAGAGATCAGGTGAAAACAAGGCTTTTATTGCCACACTTTTCAGTTTAACAATATGTGTCGGATGCACAGAGACACACACATCAGCGTCTCGTCCAGGGATGAGCTCCTTCCGCTCTCGCTCTCCCTCCTGATATAGGGCGCGGTCACTGGGAAGACACACAAACACAGGTTAATTGCTCTCAGGTGTAGTGATTCTGCCACTTACCTTCCCTGACTCCGCCCTCCTGTCACAGACCGGCACTTGACCACGCCCCCACTGCCACATCATCAGAAACAGTGAGGGTGATCTCTGGAAGTCTTGGCCAAGATTGCTCAGGCTGCTTCAGAAAATCTGGTCCATTCAGCCATCGTTCACACTTCAGAAAGGCTTCAGTTGACATGCCTCGCGAAGCATCATCTGCAGGGTTAAGGCCACTGCTCACATGCCACCGAAACTTTTCTGACAGGTCTCTGATGGTAGCTACTCTGTTGACCACGTATGTCTGGAAGCAGCAGGTGTCGTTTAGGATATACTTGATGACTGAGGTGCTGTCTGTCCAATAGACTGGTGGTTCTAGAATGAATTCTAGTTCCCTCTCCAGAATCCTGTTGATCCGCACTGCCAGAACTGCAGCTGCCAGCTCAAGTCTGATTAGTACTTTAAAAGCTTTTTAGCACTTAAAAAGATGAGAGAGGCCTGTAATTTTCATCATAGGTATACCTCAACTATGAGGGACAAAATGAGAAAAAAAAAATCCAGAAAATCACATTGTTTGATTTTTAAAGAATTTATTTGCAAATTATGGTGGAAAATAAGTATTTGGTCAATAACAAAAGTTCATCTCAATACTTTGTTATATACCCTTTGTTGGCAATGACAGAGGTCAAATGTTTTCTGTAAGTCTTCACAAGGTTTTCACACACTGTTGCTGCTATTTTGTCCCATTCCTCCATGCAGATCTCCTCTAGAGCAGTGATGTTTTGGGGCTGTTGCTGGGCAACACGGACTTTCAACTCCCTCCAAAGATTTTCTATGGGGTTGAGATGTGGAGACTGGCTAGGCCACTCCAGGACCTTGAAATGCTTCTTACGAAGCCACTCCTTCATTGCCCGGGCGGTGTGTTTGGGATCATTGTCATGCTGAAAGACCCAGCCACATTTCATCTTCAATGCCCTTGCTGATGGAAGGAGGTTTTCACTCAAAATCTCACGATACATGGCCCCATTCATTCTTTCCTTTACATGGATCAGTTGTCCAGGTCCCTTTGCAGAAAAACAGCCCCAAAGCATGATGTTTCTACCCCCATGCTTCACAGTAGGTATGGTGCTCTTTGGATGCAACTCAGCATTCTTTCTCCTCCAAACACGACAAGTTGAGTTTTTACCCAAAAGTTCTATTTTGGTTTCATCTGACCATATGACATTCTCCCAATCCTCTTCTGGATCATCCAAATGCTCTCTAGCAAACTTCAGACGGGCCTGGACATGTACTGGCTTAAGCAGGGGGACACATCTGGCACTGCAGGATTTGACTCCCTGGCAGCGTAGTGTGTTACTGATGGTAGCCTTTGTTACTTTGGTCCCAGCTTTCTGCAGGTTATTCACTAGGTCCCCCGTGTGGTTCTGGGATTTTTGCTCACCGTTCTTGTGAACATTTTGATCCCACGGGGTGAGATCTTGCGTGGAGCCCCAGATTGAGGGAGATTATCAGTGGTCTTGTATGTCTTCCATTTTCTAATAATTGCTCCCACAGTTGATTTCTTTACACCAAGCTGCTTACCTATTGCAGATTCAGTCTTCCCAGCCTGGTGCAGGTCTACAATTTTGTTTCTGGTGTCCCTTGACAGCTCTTTGGTCTTGGCCATAGTGGAGTTTGGAGTGTGACTGTTTGAGGTTGTGGACAGGTGTCTTTTATACTGATAACGAGTTCAAACAGGTACCACTAATACAGGTAACGAGTGGAGGACAGAGGAGCCTCTTAAAGAAGAAGTTACAGGTCTGTGAGAGCCAGAAATTTTGCTTGTTTGTAGGTGACCAAATACTTATTTTACCAAGGAATTTACCAATTAATTCATTAAAAATCCTACAATGTGATTTCCTGGATTCTTTCCCCTCATTCTCTCTCTCATAGTTGAAGTGTACCTATGATGAAAATTACAGGCCTCTCTCATCTTTTTAAGTGGGAGAACTTGCACAATTGGTGGCTGACTAAATACTTTTTTGCCCCACTGTACATCACCGAGCCAAAACATGGTGACTGTCACAGATGTCCTGTAATAACGGCATGTGTCAGTGTGTCTGATCTACTTGACTCAACGTCAACTCAAGGTCACCAGGATGCACAATGTGAAGAAGAAAAGCTGGTGTGATGCTCCCTGGGGTCCTGCATTCACCTCGTACGTTCCTGAGGACCAGGTACACCCCTTCACTGCACATTGGAAATGGTTTGAGGAACATGATGAAATGATGAAGAGCTCCAGGTGGTGTCCTGGATCTGCTGATAAGGTCTTGCTGCCAGACTGCACAGCACACCTTCAGAGGTCTTGTTGTAGATTCGTTGTCTGAGTGAGTCAGAGCTGTTTTGGAGGCACGCAGATGACCAACAGCAAATTCGACAGGAGGTCACACCGTTTTGGCTTGCTGGTGTGAAGGTTGTTTTCTTTTTGGTTTGTTTATTTATGTGATAAAATGGAAAGGAGATATCAAATAGTCTTAGAAAAAGTTTGTATTTTTTACGTTATTTTATATTAATATTTACAGAATTAGTTAAAAATGTAATCAGATATTTTATTAATGTATTAATTTCATTGAGGCTTAAATGTATTTTTTATTCATGTCATTTTTAAATATACCGGAATTATATTATAATAATTATTGTTTTGTTTCATTTCTGGTTACACTGGGTTAATTTATTTTTTTTTATTTTTGAGCACTTTCTTACATTTTCATGTTTTTTTTTTACTGTCTATTTTCCTATTCATTTTATTATTCCATATTTGTGTATTCATTTGAGAGGTTAAAATATTTTATTCGGTAATTTAATATGAACAATATGAAGAAAAACACCAAATTTTAACAAGTTTTTCTTTTCATGTTTTTTTGAAGTTAATTATTGCATTTTCTTGTGAAATAATGTGTGACACATTTTTTAAAAATAACATGTTTAGATTTAATAATAATAAAGTTTATTTATTCATTCATTCATTTATTTATTTATGATGTAATTGTATAACTTACTCCCAGAGCTTTCGGTTCTCCTTTCAGGAATTTCTGCAGTGGGCTGATTGTCTGACAGGGATTTTGTCCGGCTGTAGTCGGGGCTGTTGATGAGGGAAGAACCTGAGTGATGATGGTGTAGCCACTTCCCACATTAGTGACCGGGTTCGAATCGCTGGCCATCTTTAATAAAGCACCTCTGTGTGATTAATCTGTGAACAAAAAAACACTTTCACTATCAGTGTGATGGGATAATGTGAGACGAAACTGGAGTAGAAATGACGACATCATTAAAATGTTATTTCTCGGTTCTGTACAGGTTTTTAAATCAACTCCAAGAGTCTAATGTTGTTTCTGAGGCTTTAAAGAGAAAACCATAAAGTTAGAAGAAGATGAACAAAAAGGAGAAGTGGAAGAAAAAGGAGAAGTGGAAGAGAAGGGTGGAAAATTTGAGGAACTATATTTTGTTACTGGGCTTTCAAAGAACTTGTTGTGAATCTCAAAGGTCCATTCCATGTATGTTTTAAAAATAGGGACATAAAGACAATCCACTATTATTTCATTATTACACTGATGGAAACACACACACACACACACACACACACAATATATATATATATATATATATATATATATATATATATATATATATATATATATATATATATATATATATATATGTATGTATATGGCCTCCAGGTTTGCTTCGTTAAATATGTAAGATTTTGAGAGAATTTTGAAAGACAAAGGCACATTGAACACCCAAAAGGAATGTGTATGTATAATAATAATAATAATAATAATAATAATTATTATTATTATTATTATTATTATGGCTTTTTTGTGGTCTATCAGATATATTCCATTCAGTTACTCATCTTCAACTCATTCAGTATCGTGCTAGCTGAATGGAATATAGACCATGAAAAACAAAGCCAGCCGATATTATTAGTGTGCTTGCAAAGGCACACTATTGTTCTTCTTAAGTTTTATTATTATTATTATTATTATTATTATTATTCGTTTTCACCCGTTTTTTGGATCCACTACTGCTCCTAGGGCTTTCGAGATAGAGACACCATTCCAACGCTGAAACGTAGGGCCCGGTCTGGAATGGTGTGCTTGTTTAAATGGTCATTTGTTCGGTATTCCTGTTTTTCGGCAAAATTCCGTGCCTTTGAAATGAATAGGTAGAACTTTGGAGTGATGATGTCATAAGGAGCTCCCCCACTCTAGACGTTAGAGTGGGAGCAGCAGAAAAAAAAAATTAAAACTGCGATTTTACAGCCAAAATCCATGTTTTAAACCCTGAAAAACCTCTGAATTAAATTGAAAAACACATAAAAAGGTGGAGAGGAGAACTCTCCCTTCAAAATGCTGTGAAAGAGTGTGAGGGGCTGAGCCGTGACGCTGACAGAGCGCGCGCAGGCAGCCATTTTCCGGCATTTTTAAATCACTGCTAGCATGCTAACAGCTAGCATACTAACAGCTAGCAAAAAACGGGTGAAACGGAATAATAATAATGATAATGATAATAATAATAGGGCGGCACTGTGGTGTAGTGGTTAGCGCTGTCGCCTCACAGCAAGAAGGTCCGGGTTCGAGCCCCGTGGTCAGCGAGGGCCTTTCTGTGTGGAGTTTGCATGTTCTCCCCATGTCCGCGTGGGTTTCCTCCGGGTGCTCCGGTTTCCCCCACAGTCCAAAGACATGCAGGTTAGGTTAACTGGTGACTCTAAATTGACCGTAGGTGTGAATGTGAATGGTTGTCTGTGTCTATGTGTCAGCCCTGTGATGACCTGGTGACTTGTCCAGGGTGAACCCCACCTTTCGCCCGTAGTCAGCTGGGATAGGCTCCAGCTTGCCTGCGACCCTGTAGAACAGGATAAAGCAGCTACAGATAATGAGATGAGATAATAATAACTAGATAATAATTCACACTGGCTGTTAAAAACTTCATTTATTGGTTAAAACTTTTGTTATTACAACTCCGGTAGCAATTCACTCACCAGGCATTCAAAACGCTCTTCTGGGTGTCGTTAGGGGAAACAGATGGACTGTTCCACTGTGGGGGGGGGAATAGAGGGGTGTCCCGGGTTCTTTGTGGAGCAGCCCATTGTGATGGAGGTGTTTTAGGGGTAATAACTTAAAAGCCATTTGGAGGGTTCAATAAGGTACCGTGGTGCTTGAAAGTTTGTGATCCCTTTAGAATTTTCTATATTTCTGCATAAATATGACCTAAACCATCATCAGATTTTCACACAAGTCCTAAAAGTAGATAAAGAGAACCCAGTTAAACAAATGAGACAAAAATATTATACTTGGTCATTTATTTATTGAGGAAAATGATCCAATATTGCATATCTGTGAGTGGCAAAAGTATGTGAACCTCTAGGATTAGCAGTTAATTTGAAGGTGAAATTAGAGTCACGTGTTTTCAATCAATGGGATGACAATTAGGTGTGAGTGGGCACCCTGTTTTATTTAAAGAACAGGGATCTATCAAAGTCTGATCTTCACAACACATGTTTGTGGAAGTGTATCATGGCACGAACAAAGGAGATTTCTGAGGACCTCAGAAAAAGCGTTGTTGATGCTCATCAGGCATGTTAACTTAGCTTTGCATGCAATTTTGTTTGTAGGAGAGGTCTCGCTTGACTCAAGCAGTCCAGATTTTGTGCCATCATTATTTGTGTTTGCCGAAAATCACAATTTTAAAGCAAGGATGGAAAGGTAAAATTGTGTGCCCTCACTCTAAATGCCAACTTACGTTGATTGCTCTAACCTAGCTCCCGCCCCGTTCAGTTTCATTTCTGCTCTCTGCCTCTCGCTTTTTACGCAGCTCTGATTTCTCTTAGCTGCACTCTTTACACTATCATTCCTTTCATGCTATTACCTCCTGTACACTGAAGTCTTGTCAATAAGGTACGAGTATATATCTGGCCATTGTATACCAGGGAACTTACTAACATCGTCCGTCCACTCTTTAATTAAATGCGGATCCGGTAGGCGATGTCCACTTGTTAGAGTTAACTTATTTATGTAGCATTCTCGATCTTGTAACAAAATTGTTTTGCATAATCTGACAGCTCATAATGCCGGTCTATGGGCAGCGCCATTGTTTCTGAGTCCAGGCTGCGCGCGCATCCTGGCAACGGGCGGTTTGTTTACAAACATGCGAAGGGGTCTATATTAGGCCCAAGAGTCTCAGTAGGTGAGGGTTGGTGGTGAAGTGAACGTGGCTTGTTAATTGAAGTTGCTCTGGCTAGTAGTTCAGGGTCTGAGGACTTAGCCTGGCTATTTATGCTTGTTTATTTTCGGTTTGTACAGTTTTTGTATATTTTTTTCATGCATGCTTGACACTGTAAATATTTGCACATTGGTAAAAAAAAAAAAAGAGAAAAAGAAAGAAAATAAATAAATAAAGACTTTTCGTTGAAAACTATTTGGTCTCCTCTGTCTTCTCTGCTGCTGGGGCTATCCCGCCACAAAGAGACTTTGAGCCAGAGAAGGAGCGAGAGCTGTTGACCAAAGCCATTTCAAACAAGGATTTCAGAGCGCGAAAACACATTCTCATATCTTAACCCTTTACTGTTGCTGGCAACATTTGAGCAAGCACACTCCAGCAGTTTCTGCAGAGGAAATGCAATCTAGTTTAAATATGTCACTCAGATCCGTGATGTATTTTGTCTGAAAAATGCAAGTTTTTCAACACAAGAAGATTAACTTCACATCTTCAATCCAACATATGATTTTCTTTTATTATATCGACACATTCACAAACAAAAAGTTCCCAATTTTATCAAAACAATTCCTCAATTTCCTCATGAGTGAGAATATTGAGACATTTGTTACTCAATATCCTGGACATAGTTTCGATGAAAAGTACGAGTGGTGTATTTCCCACTAGTTACCACCCATGATGTTCATGATCTCGACACACACAGTATATTAAATTGTGATTTTTTTTCACCATTTATCACATCATGTCTTTTTTTGTTGAACCATGATATCATGTATGCGATAAAGTTTAACACATTATCCTTTTTTATCACCATGTAAAAGTGTGTTTTAGTTTTGGGTGGCTCTCTGTAGATGAGCTAATCTGAGCTAAAACATCTGCCTTCATACAGTGGTGCTTGAAAGTTTGTGAACCCTTTAGACTGTTCTATATTTCTGCATAAATATGACCTAAAACATCATCAGATTTTCACACAAGTCCTAAAAGTAGATAAAGAGAACCCAGTTAAACAAATGAGACAAAAATATTATACTTGGTCATTTATTTATTGAGGAAAATGATCCAATATTACATATCTGTGAGTGGCAAAAGTATGTGAACCTTTGCTTTCAGTATCTGGTGTGAGCCCCTTGTGCAGCAATAACTGCAACTAAATGTTTGCGGTAACTGTTGATCAGTCCTGCACACCGGCTTGGAGGACTTTTAGCCCGTTCCTCCGTACAGAACAGCTTCAACTCTGGGATGTTGGTGGGTTTCCTCACATGAACTGCTCACAAGAGGGGGGGGGGGCGCATGCGCAAGCTGCGACCGGCAGTGAGAGTTGGCATTCTTGCGTCAGCGTCACGTTCATTCTTGTTTTATCTTGTTTTATTTTGTTTTGTCTGGTTTTAAGTATGTATAAGTTTCTTTCTTGAGATTTTAAGTGTACACTGTGTTTTTATTGACTTAATATGGGTCCGTTACGCCCCGAGCTGTTTGTTTTATTACTTCTCCTGTTCATGCTGTATGTCAGTTGTGCAAACGAAGCCAGGAGGCAGTACAGCAGGAATGAGCTGCTGAAACTGAACTGTGTGAGGCCGGCTGGCATGCCAAGTATCACGCTACAGGTTCCAGACCTCATTTTGAGATGAAGACACGAGAATAAATGCTCCGGCAGAGCACAGGAGAATGGAAGGCAGAAGAGAGGGAAGCGAGGGGGTGTCCGGCTATGGCTGAGGAAACTGCAGCTCAACCGGACCCCACTGCCCTTGATGATCCTGGCGAACGTTCAGTCCCTCAGGAACAAAGTGGACGAACTTCAGGAAAATGTCCGCTTCCAGAAGGATTTTAAAGACTGCTGGTGGTCACAGAGACCTGACTAACTGAGCGTGACCAGGACGGTGACCTGTCAGTCAGTGGCTTCGGAGCACCACACCATTTAGATCGTGATGCTAAGGTGATGGGGAGAACACAGGGAGGAGGGGTCTGCCTCTACACTAACCTGGGATACTGCACTTCTGTGACTTTGAGAGGGCGCATCTGCACTCCTGATGTGGAACTTTTATCAGTATCTCTGCACCCCTTTTACCTCCCCTGTGAGTTTCCCCAGCTTTTTATCACCGTTGTGTATATTCACCCAAAAGCCAATGCGTCTTCTGCCTGTAAAACTACTGTATTTATGATGTTGTGCAGAAGCTTCAATCTATCTCGCCTGACGCCCTGAACTTTGTATTGGGTGATTTTAACCACGTTTCCCTTAAAAAGACAGTTCCTAACTTTACTCAATATGTAACATGTCCCACTTGCCGGGATAAGACTTTCGACCTCTGTTATGGGTCAGTGAAGGAGGCATATAAATTTTTTCCTTTACCTCCTCTGGGAAATGGAGATCACAACTGTGTCCACCTTCTACCCACATACAGAACTGTTCTAAAGAGGGAAAAAGTCCAAACAAAGGACATTAAAAACTGGACAGAGGAGTCCGTGCAGTGCTTGCAGGACTGTTTTGATTGCACAGACTGGAATATGTTTATAGAGGCATTTGTTGGGGATTTAGATGAACTAGCAGATGTACAGTAACATGTTCCTATGTGGCCTTCTGCAGAGACATGATCATACCATGCAAGAAGGTCAGAATTTTCCCCAGTAACAAGCCCTGGGTTACAAAATCTGTGAAATCCAGTTTACAGACTAAGAGATGTGTTTTCAAGTCTGGTTCTGTCCCTGCTTTGCACACAGCCACTAAGGAGCTGAAAATTAACATTTTAGAAGCAAAACAGGACTATAGAATTAAACTGTAAGACAAAATGGCTGCAAATAATCTTGGCTCTGCCTGGTCAAGTGTGAAAGCCATGGAAGGCATAAGTAACCAAAAAAATAGAAGCACTGTCACTTTAGAGGGTTTTGACTCGGACTCTGATCCAGCAAATGCTCTTAATTGTTTTTATTCTCGATTTGATGTTTTGGATTTTAGCAAAAAGATGCAGGAAGTGAGTCATAAACTTGAAGACAACCATCATTTTAAGATTGAACACACAGATATTGTGAAGGTTTTCTCTTCCATAAAGACAAATAAGAGCCAGGGACCTGATAACATCTGTGGTCGACTGCTCAAATCGTGTGCCAAACAACTGTGCCCAATATTTTATTATATTTTTAATAAATCCTTACAGACTCAGCTTGTCCCAAAATGTTGGAAGGAGGCTGTAGTTGTCCCTGTTCCCAAGATAAAATGCCCAAAATCCCTGAATGATTTTAGACCCATTGCATTGACATCCATTGTGATAAAAACCTTTGAAAAGTTGGTGAGGTCTGAAGTCATAAAGAAGACAGAGAGTGACCTGGATCCTCTGCAGTTTGTTTATAGACCACTTCGAGGAGTTGAGGATGCCACAGTCACTTTAATGAACCTGCTTCTTAAACATCTTGAGGGAAAGGGAACACATGCAAAGCTTTTATTCATTGATTTTTCATCTGCTTTTAATACCATTCAACCCCACATTTTAACAGAGAGGCTTTTAGAACAATTTAATCTAAGTTTTAATCTTGTGGGCTGGATTTTAGATTTCTTAACAAACAGAACACAAAGAGTGAGAGTGAACAGCACTCTGACCGATCAGGTCTGTTCCTCCACTGGCTCCCCACAAGGATGCGTTCTGTCACCTCTCCTGTTCATCCTTTACACAAACATGTGTCGTAGCAGCAGGGAGGGCAGATTCATTTTAAAGCATGCAGATGACTCCGTCATTGTCAGTCTGCTGAAGGACAATGAAACCTGCCACGGTCCAGTCATTCAGGACTTTGTTCAGTGGTGTAACGAATCCTTTCTGCAGATGAACATATTAAAAACGAAAGACATGTGTGGCAGCGGGGGCATGGTCAAGCGCCGGTCTGTGACAGGAGGGCGGAGTCAGGGAAGGTAAGTGGCAGAATCACTACACCTGAGAGCAATTAACCTGTTTGTGTGTCTTCCCAGTGACCGCGCCCTACTTAAGGAGGGAGAGCGAGAGCAGAGGAGCTCATCCCCGAACTAGACGCTGAATGTGTGTGTCTGTCTGTCTATTGGGTTGTTCACTGAAAAGTGTGGCAATAAAGCCCTATTTTGACCCAGATCTCTGTCCTGCCGTCTTCTGTGCTCCACCCCTCCCACACGAACCGCTACAACATGTTAATTGATTTTAGGAAACTCCCCCAGGCACAGAAACTCACTTTTATAAAGGGTCGGACAGTAGAATGTCTCGTCTCGTCTTCTTCCGCTTATCCGGGACCGGGTCGTGGAGGCAGCAGTCTAAGCATGGAAGCCCAAACTTCCCTTTCCCCAGACACCTCAGCCAGCTCCTCGGGAAGAACACCGAGGCGTTCCCAGGCCAGCCGAGAGACATAGTCCCTCCAGCGTGTCCTGGGTCTTCCCCGGGGCCTCCTCCCGGGGGGACATGCCTGGAACACCTCCCCAGGGAGGCATCCAGGAGGCATCCGAAAAAGATGCCCGAGCCACCTCAGCTGGTTCCTCTCGATGTGGAGGAGCAGCGGCTCTACTCCGAGCTCCTCCCGAGTGACTGTGCTTCTCACCCTATCTCTAAGGGAGCGCCCAGCCACCCTGCGAAGGAAACTCATTTCAGCCGCTTGTATCCGCGATCTTGTTCTTTCTGTCATTACCCAAAGCTCATGACCATAGGTGAGAGTCGGAACGTAGATCGACCGGTAAATTGAGAGCTTCGCCTTTTGGCTCAGCTCCTTCTTCACCACGACAGACCGGTAAAGCGACCGCATCACTGCGGAGGCTGCACCGATCTGCCTGTCGATCTCACGCTCCATCCTTCCCTCACTCGTGAACAAGATCCTGAGATACTTAAACTCCTCCACTTGAGGCAGGACTTCTCCACCAACCTGGAGAGGGCAAGCCACCCTTTTCCAGTCAAGAACCATGGCCTCGGACTTGGAGGTGCTGATTCTCATCCCAGCCGCTTCACACTCGACTGCAAACCGCCCCAGTGCATGCTGAAGGTCCTGGTTTGAAGAAGCCAACAGGACAACATCATCCGCAAAAAGCAGAGATGAAATCCTGTGGTTCCCAAACAGGATTCCTTCCGGCCCCTGGCTGCACCTAGAAATTCTGTCCATAAAAATTATGAACAGAACCGGTGACAAAGGGCAGCCCTGCCGGAGTCCAACATGCACTGGGAACAGGTCTGACTTACTGCCGGCAATGCGAACCAGACTCCTGCTCCGTTCGTACAGGGACCGGGCAGCCCTTAGCAAAGAGCCCCGAACCCCATACTCCCGAAGCACCCCCCACAGAATACCACGGGGGACACGGTCGAATGCCTTCTCCAGATCCACAAAGCACATGTGGACTGGTTGGGCAAACTCCCATGAACCCTCGAGCACCCTATGAAGGGTATAGAGCTGGTCCAGTGTTCCGCGACCAGGACGAAAACCGCATTGTTCCTCCTGGATCCGAGGTTCGACTATTGGTCAAATTCTCCTCTCCAGTACCCTGGAGTAAACTTTCCCTGGGAGGCTGAGAAGTGTGATTCCCCTATAATTGGAGCACACTCTCCGGTCCCCTTTCTTAAAAAGAGGGACCACCACCCCAGTCTGCCACTCCAGAGGCACTGTCCCCGACCGCCACGCGATGTTGCACAGGCATGTCAACCAAGACAGCCCCACAACATCCAGAGACTTGAGATACTCAGGGCGGATCTCATCCACCCCCGGTGCCTTGCCACCGAGGAGCTTGCAAACCACCTCAGTGACTTCGGCTTGGGTAATGGACGAGTCCACCTCTGAGTCATCAGCCTCAGTCTCCTCAGTGGAAGACATGACGGTGGGATTGAGGAGATCCTCAAAGTATTCCTTCCACCGCCCGACAATGTCCCCAGTCGAGGTCAACAGCTCCAGTAGAATGTGTTGAAACATATAAGTATCTTGGCACAGTCATTGATAGTAAACTGACTTTTGAGGCAAACTGTGAAGCTGAATATTAAAAGGGGAACCAGTGTCTGTTTTGCCTCAGGAAACTGTCGTCATTTCACATTGACAAAAAAACTGCTGACCCTGTTTTATCATGCTTTTATTGAATCAGTTTTATCTTTCTGCTTGGCGTCTTGGTTTGGTAATCTCGTCTCATTATCTGTAGCCACTTTATCCTGTTCTACAGGGTCGCAGGCAAGCTGGATCCTATCCCAGCTGACTACGGGCAAAAGGCGGGGTACACCCTGGACAAGTCTCCAGATCATCACAGGGCTGACACATAGACACAGACAACCATTCACACTCACACCTACGCTCAATTTAGAGTCACCAGTTAACCTAACCTGCATGTCTTTGGACTGTGGGGGAAACCGGAGCACCCAGAGGAAACCCACGCGGACACAGGGAGAACATGCAAACTCCGCACAGAAAGGCCCTTGCCGGCCACGGGGCTCGAACCCGGACCTTCTTGCTGTGAGGCGACAGCGCTAACCACTACACCACCGTGCCGCCGGTTTGGTAATCTGTCGTCTAAAAATAAGAGGTGCCTGAACCAAATAGTGACGTGGTCCAGTAAGCTGACGGGAGAGATGCAGTTAAATCCAGAATCACTGTACTCCAGACAGGTACAGAGGATATCTGGATCAATTTTAAAGGACACTTCTCACCCACTACATTGTGAGTTCCAGCCTCTCCCGTCAGGACGTAGATTTAAAGTGCCACAATGTAAAACCAAGTGTTATAAAAACAGTTTTGTTCCTGCTGTCAGAAGCCTTTGGGTCATTCCATGTCAATTCACACACCCTCCCCAGTGACACCTCTTCAATTTGCCTGATATTTATTTTATTAGTGCCTTATGATGTCAAAAGAAAGAATCCAAAATTTTAGCTTCCTAGCTCGAACGTTTTTTGAATTTTGGCCCTTCAAAGTTTGGGTGCCACGCCCACTTTTGGGGTCCGGGAATTGTACACTTAATTTGCAAGCATTTTTGGAGGCCCATATCTTTTGTTCTAAGGGGGATATAGACCTGTAAATTGCTATATCTATGTATTCTGGCCCTATCTATCAGATTCTGCATCTAAAAATAGCACAGGTTTACTAACTTTAGAGATATTAACCCCTTAAAAGTGGATTTTTTTAATGACACAAATTTTTTTTTGACATTTCAGGGGTCCATATCTTGGAAAGTTTTTGTGTTGATAGGGTTTAAACTGATTTATCATCATATTTGGGAACTCTACTGTGTACTGAGAGAGTTTCAAGGCACTCAGAGCTTTGGTGGGGGTACAGGAGGGCCCCAAATATGGCTTCGGGACAAAATTACCATTTGGTACGTCCTACTTCAGGCCATTAGTTGGCCATGTGGGCACATGATGACTGGAATGAGCCTTTAACCCTATCAACAGACACCTTTTATCAAACTTTTAAGCCAATAAAAACTTTGATTACCCAACTCCTTCAATATAAACTAAGCATTTGTATATGGTACTGTTTTTGCATATTTTCTGAAAAATCCGAAAAGTCCGGAAAGT
This sequence comes from Neoarius graeffei, assembly GCF_027579695.1. NCBI lineage: Eukaryota > Metazoa > Chordata > Actinopteri > Siluriformes > Ariidae > Neoarius > Neoarius graeffei. Next base: position 3,075,133 of record NC_083572.1, on the reverse strand, counting down.
AGGTCAAGGCAAGGCAAGGCAAGGCAAGTTTATTTATATAGCGCATTTCATACACAGTGGCAGTTCAATGTGCTTTACAGAAGTAAAAGCAAAACAGTAAACAATAGAAAATAAAATTACATAAAATAAAGGGGGAAGAAGAGAGAAAGTTCAGTAAAAACAGCAGAATAAAATGGAATAAAAGTTAAGTAAAGTTTAAAACGTAAAAATGATGATATTTATCAGTTAGCAGAAAGCATCTGAGAACAGCTTGGTCTTTAGTCTAGATTTGAAGCTGCCAACAGCAGGAGCATTTTTGATGTCCTCTGGCAGTTGGTTCCATAGCTGCACTGCATAGTAGCTAAAAGCTGCTTCACCACACTTTGTTTTAACAACAGGTTTTACCAGTTAATTTTTCTGCTGCGATCTGGTAGATCTGATTGGGTTAGGCCGCTGCAACATATCAGAGAGGTAATTGGGCCCTGTACCATTTAGAGATTTGTACACCAGCAGCAATGCTTTAAAGTCAATTCTGTAGCTTACTGGAAACCAGTGAAGGGACCTTAGAATTGGAGTAATGTGCTCTGTTCTTTTTGTTCGTGTGAGAACCCTCGCCGCTGCATTTTGAACCAGCTGAAGTCGTTTGATGGTCTTTTTTGGCAGGCCTGTGAAAAGGCCATTGCAGTAATCAACCCTACTAGAGATGAAGGCATGTATAAGTTTTTCCAGATCATTTTTTGACACAAGTCCTCTTAGTTTGGAAATGTTTTTAGGTGATAAAATGACGATTTAGTGATTGCTTTCATGTGACTGTCAAAGTTTAGCTCGCTGTCAATGAAAACACCAAGATTTTTAACCATATCAGGTTATTAACCAGGTCAGCTATTGTTTTAACTGCCAATTCAAATCAAAAGGTACTAAAACACATTCAAATTATAAAATAGTAAGATTAAAACAAGGATAATATCACTGAACACATATATTTGAATATATAAACTGACAGTTTACATTTATTAACCCTTTGCACACTGTACACACACACGTAACTTAAACTACACTTACTTAAGAATAAATTAGTCATGTGATCAGATCAGACAATTTTAATGAGGCATGGACGCCATTTACTGCTGTAAAATACATGTAGGCACAATACAAAACGATTCAATTCAATATAAAACCATAACCAGGCTTGCTGACTGACACTGACAGTTAAGCATGAATGTACTTTGGAAGAAGCATCTCAATTCTTTCTACATCAACCGCAACAAGTTTATAATGCCAAGCACTATGACCTTGAATCTCTGGCGCATTTACACGACATATAACGTCTTGAAATGGCACCCAGCCTAGAATATACAACTTTATGGCAGTCATCATTTAGTGACAAGCAAATCTTGCAAGTATTTTGTTCCATCTTCCATGAGCAGGGGATTTTTTGGTTAACAAACTGACACCGAATATTGGTGTCTTCCCCTCCCGACAATGACCTTATTGAAACAATCCTCTTTTCTCTGTGAATTCAGTTTAGATATTTATAAGCAAGCAAATACTCAGCTTGGGAGCCTTTGTGTGATGTCACAGTTTGTTACAAATTAATTTTACTTTGTATACAAAATAATTGTTACAAAAGTGAAACATTTGTTTACAGATATCTCTTTGATTTTTTTAATGCTAACTGTTCATGAAAATACCAGTGGGTTTGAGCCATATGCTCAAGACTTTGATATTGAAACAACCAATAATTGTAAGTAATGAACACATAGCATAAAACTGTTAACATTTAGATGTCTTTATGATCAATACTTTAAAAACAATTGTATAGAAGAAAGGTATGTATCAAAAATATATAGAGTTCCTCATGAATACCCATGCCCCCTTCATGTTTATAATGATTATAATAAAATTATATATATATATGTATGCGAGGAACGAGCGAGAAATAGACTCGCTGATCCACACCACCCGGATCTACAGCGATGACATAGGGATGTCATTCGGATTGGACAAGTGTGGCCGGATGATCTCAAAGAGAGGCAAGATGATCCGGACTGAGGGGATTGACCTACCAGAGGGCAACATAGGTGATATCCAAGACAGCTACAAGTACCTTGGCATCCCACAGGCTAATGGAAACCATGAAGAGGCCACAAGGAAGTCAATCACAGCCAAATACCTCCAAAGAGTAAGGCAGGTCCTGAAAAGTCAGCTGAATGGTAAGAACAAGGTCCGAGCCATCAACATGTACGCACTACCAGTCATCAGATACCCCGCTGGTATCATAAACTGGCCAAAGGAGGAGATAGAAGCCACAGATATCAAGACTAGAAAGCTCCTCACCATGCATGGAGGGTTCCACTCCAAGTCCAGCGCCCTGAGACTATACACTAAGCGGAAAGAGGGAGGCCGAGGGCTAGTGAGCATCAAGACCACGGTCCAGGATGAAACATCGAAAATCCTAGAATACATCAGAAAGATGGCCCCAAAGGATGAACTGCTAAGTGAATGTCTCAGGCAGCAGAACCATGATGAGAGTGCAGAGGAGGAGGAGGAACAGACAACCTGGAGAGACAAACCCCTACATGGCATGTACCACCGTCAGATAGAGGAAGTGGCTGATATCAAGAAATCCTACCAGTGGCTGGATAATGCAGGACTGACAGACAGCACAGAGGCACTAATCATGGCAGTACAAGAACAGGCCATAAGCACAAGAGCCATAGAGGCCAGGATCTACCAGAGTAGATCAGACCCAAGATGGAGACTGTGCAAAGAAGCCCCTGAAACAGTCCAGCACATAGTAGCAGGGTGTAAGATGCTAGCTGGATCAGCGTACATGGAGAGGCACAACCAAGTGGCTGGGATAGTATACAGGAACATCTGCAACCAGTATGGAATAGAAGTACCCAAGTCCCAATGGGCCATACCACAGAAAGTGGCTGAGAACAACAAGGCCAAGGTTCTGTGGGACTTCAGCTTCCAGACTGACAAACAGATCCTGGCTAACCAACCGGACACAGTGGTGGTGGACAAAGAGCAGAAGAGGGTGGTGGTGATAGATGTGGCAATCCCAGCTGACACCAACATCAGGAAGAAGGAACATGAGAAACTTGAGAAGTATCAAGGGTTGAAAGAGCAGCTGGAACGGATGTGGAAGGTCAAGGGTTGTGTGGTCCCCGTGGTAGTGGGGGCACTTGGGGCAGTAATCCCCAAACTGGGAGAGTGGCTCCAGCAAATCCCAAGAACAACATCTGAAGCCTCAGTCCAGAAGAGCGCAGTCCTAGGAACATCGAAGATACTGCGCAGAACCCTCAAACTCCCAGGCCTCTGGTAGAGGACCCGAGCTTGAGGATGACATGGATACCACCCCCTCTCCGGGGGTGAGAAGGAGATTTTTTTTATTTTTTATATATTATATATAGGGGCGGCACGGTGGTGTAGTGGTTAGCGCTGTCGCCTCACAGCAAGAAGGTCCTGGGCTCGAGCCCCGGGGCCGGTGAGGGCCTTTCTGTGCAGAGTTTGCATGTTCTCCCCGTGTCCGCGTGGGTTTCCTCCGGGTGCTCCGGTTTCCCCCACAGTCCAAAGACATGCAGGTTAGGTTAACTGATGACTCTAAATTGACCTTAGGTGTGAATGTGAGTGTGAATGGTTGTCTGTGTCTATGTGTCAGCCCTGTGATGACCTGGTGACTTGTCCAGGGTGTACCCCGCCTTTCACCCGTAGTCAGCTGGGATAGGCTCCAGCTTGCCTGCGACCCTGTAGAAGGATAAAGCGGCTAGAGATAATGAATGAATGAATGAATGAATGAATATTTTATATATATATATATATATATATATATATATAAAATTTCCCCTTTTTACTAATTGATATGCTAATTTTCCCCACATGAGTGGCGAGGGGCCCCTTCCCCTTTTCTTGAAAAAAAAAACTGATGAGTCTAAGTTTAACTTCCAGATCGGATGTCAGAACAAATGTAGTAAAGCAACTAGGATGTTTTTCTTGGGATCATCCCCTTATTTGCATCTTTCCCGTTCCTGTTTGAAAGATGCATTTAACTATTAAGTGTATAGTGGTCAGAGTTTGGTTGGATACATGGAAAGGTGTCAAATGTAAAAAAAAAAAAACAGCATCGTGAAACAGCCGGGAAAGGGTTTATCCCTTGTAATTGTCAATATAACTAATGGGGTATTGGGTATAAATAATCTTCCCATAGATTAAAATCACTATATGGGTGTGCTTTTACTACCTTAAACATGAATAGGCAGTCAAAACAATAGTTTACCTACTTTCCGAACTTAGGATATTCAGAAAATATGCAAAAACAGGGGGTGGCACAGTGGTGTAGTGGTTAGCGCTGTCGCCTCACAGCAAGAAGGTTCTGGGTTCAAGCCCCGGGGCCGGCGAGGGCCTTTCTGTGTGGAGTTTGCATGTTCTCCCCGTGTCTGCGTGGGTTTCCTCCGGGTGCTCCGGTTTCCCCCACAGTCCAAAGACATGCAGGTTAGGTTAACTGGTGACTCTAAATTGACCGTAGGTGTGAGTGTGAATGGTTGTCTGTGTCTATGTGTCAGCCCTGCGATGACCTGGCGACTTGTCCAGGGTGTACCCCGCCTTTCGCCCATAGTCAGCTGGGATAGGCTCCAGCTTGCCTGCGACCCTGTAGAAGGATAAAGCGGCTAGAGATAATGAGATGAGAGATGAGATGCAAAAACAGTACCATATACAAATGCTTAGTTTATATGGAAAGAGTTGGATAATCAAAGTTTTTATTGGCTTAAAAGTTTGATAAAAGGTGTCTGTTGATAGGGTTAAAGGCTCATTCCAGTCATCATGTGCCCACATGGCCAACTAATGGCCTGAAGTAGGACGTACCAAATGGCAATTTTGTCCCGAAGCCATATTTGGGGCCCTCCTGTACCCCCACTAAAGCTCTGAGTGCCCTGAAACTCTCTAAGTACACAGTAGAGTTCCCAAATATGATGATAAATCAGTTGAAATGCCATCAACATAAAAACTTTCCAAGATATGGACCCCCAAAATGTAAAAATAAAATTATTGTCATTAAAAAATCCACTTTTAAGGGGTTAATATCTATAAAGTTAGTAAACCTATGCTATTTTTAGGTGCAGAATCTGATAGATAGGGCCAGAATACATAGATATAGCAATTTACAGGTCTATATCCCCCTTAGAACAAAAAATATGGGCCTCCAAAAATGCTTGCAAATTAAGTGTGCAATTCCCAGACCCCAAAAGTGGGCGTGGCACCCAAACTTTGAAGGGCCAAAATTAAAAAAACGTTCGAGCTAGGAAGCTAAAATTTTGGATTCTTTCATTTGACATCATAAGGCACTAAGAAAATAAAAATAAGGCAAATTGAAGAGGTGTCACTGGGGAGGTTTTGGGCATTTGTGTGAATTGACATGGAATGACCCCTTTTTAATAAGTCTTAGCTTCATGTGGGGTTTTATGTGTTTATGTTTTTATGTTGTGTTTTATGTGACGTTTTTGATCATGTTTTTTTTTAAATGTTATATGTTTATCACGCTGTGTTTTATGTGTTTTATGTTAGATCTTTTAAGTGTTGTTTGGCATGTGTGGAAGAGAAAGCTGACTCACTTCACTGTAAAACAAGTTTACCTTCGGGTACAAATAAAGTAACTTGAACTTGAATGCTTCAGGTCCTTCTACAACATTTCGATTGGATTAAGGTCAGGACATTGACTTGGCCATTCCAAAACATTAACTTTATTCTTCTTTAACCATTCTTTGGTAGAACGACTTGTGTGCTTAGGGTCGTTGTCTTGCTGCATGACCCACCTTCTCTTGAGATTCAGTTCATGGACAGATGTCCTGACATTTTCCTTTAGAATTCGCTGGTATAATTCAGAATTCATTGTTCCATCAATGATGGCAAGCCATCCTGGCCCAGATGCAGCAAAACAGGCCCAAACCATGATACTACCACCACCATGTTTCATAGATGGGATAAGGTTCTTATGCTGGAATGCAGTGTTTTCTTTTCTCCAAACATAATGCTTCTCATTTAAACCAAAAAGTTCTATTTTGGTCTCATCTGTCCACAAAACATTTTTCCAACAGCCTTCAGGCTCGTCCATGTGATCTTTAGCAAACTGCAGATGAGCATCAATGTTCTTTTTGGAGAGCAGTGGCTTTCTCCTTGCAACCTTGCCATGCACACCATTGTTGTTCAGTGTTCTCCTGATGGTGGACTCATGAACATTAGCATTAGCCAATGTGAGAGAGGCCTTCAGTTGCTTAGAAGTTACCCTGAGGTCCTTTATGACCTCTCTGACTATTACACGCCTTGCTCTTGGAGTGATCTTTGTTGGTCGACCACTCCTGGGGAGGGTAACAATGGTCTTGAATTTCCTCCATTTGTACACAATCTGTCTGACTGTGGATTGGTGGAGTCCAAACTCTTTAGAGATGGTTTTGTAACCTTTTCCAGCCTGACGAGCATCAACAACCCTTTTTCTGCGGTCCTCAGAAATCTCCTTTGTTCGTGCCATGATACACTTCCACAAACATGTGTTGTGAAGATCAGACTTTGATAGATCCCTGTTCTTTAAATAAAACAGGGTGCCCACTCACACCTGATTGTCATCCCATTAATTGAAAACACCTGACTCTAATTTCACCTTCAAATTAACTGCTAATCCTAGAGGTTCACATACTTTTGCCACTCACAGATATGTAATATTGGATTATTTTCCTCAATAAATAAATGACCAAGTATAATATTTTTGTCTCATTTGTTTAACTGGGTTCTCTTTATCTACTTTTAGGACGTGTGAAAATCTGATGATGTTTTAGGTCATATTTATGCAGAAATATAGAAAATTCTAAAGGGTTCACAAACTTTCAAGCACCACTGTATGTGTTGAGATGGTCACAGGTTTTCTGATATTCATGTCTCTGAGCTGGGAAGCTTAAAGCTGATAAATTTCCAAGGCGCTGTGCAGTGAAGGAAGACCTTCGAAAAGGTTCTCAGTTTAAGTGTGATTCATAAACAAACAAACAAACAAACAAACAAACAGGACTGATGAGTGTAAACAGTGCTAATGGGAATTTGATAACATCACACCTTCTAAACGGACGTGGATCAGAGCCCCGACTGCAAAGGTAGGTAGGTTTGATGACTTTTTTTTTTTACATTTTAACATTTTTTTCAACATATTAGAGGTGACCTTACATTAATTTCATCAGATCAAATCAGTTGGAAATATTAACTTTTTATAAATCAAGTGCATTTAAAAATAACCCTGAACTGCTTTTTTTCTTCTTCTTCTTCTGTCTGGCTACATCCATTTTGAACCAAGACTTTGACATATTATTTATACTTTCACTTCAGTATCATTTCTCAGTATTGTGTTCAATCCTGAAAATAATCACTTTATTTACACTGAACTTGTCATTTGAGGTAAAACTATGGAGTAAAATTCTACACAGTCACCCAGTTTGCAAGACAAAACCAGAAAAAGAAGCCATTTTAAAACATTTTTCACTCCTTTATCTCTCTTTAAAGAAAACACTGATCTGCTCCTGTTACATGTCTGTTAAAAACAATAGAAATAATTTAGTTTAATCAAGACAAAAAGGCTTATTTTACCTCCTGTCCTTTAACAGTGCAGTCTCTCTCTCTGTCTCTCAGTGACGAAGCACTTTCATTCCGTCAGTGTAACGTTATCCTAAACTCCTCCTATTCTTCAGAAATTATGTTTACAGTTCCAGTGATGCAGATTTCCTGCCTTGAGATTGAGCCGAAATACAAGACCCGAATGAAAAAAGAAAAGAAAAAAAATCCCACAAAGCAGTTGTGCGACCAGATGTGATGTCTGAACATGACACAGAGCTCCAGAGAGAATCAGAGCCAAGCCTGCTGTTGTTTTTGCTCCACAGAGCAGAAGTATTTCCAGCAGGAACAGAACGATTACCATCAGCGCTGCCTAGAAACATGACCTGGAGTAAACTTTAAAAGACCACAGCAACAGGAACATGACTGCAATGATAAATATAACTGCAAGCAGGGATTCGTGGGCCAAAGCACTAAGGGTGCACAAAGGCCTGTTTCATGAGTGAGTGCTGACATGTGGATGTGATGTCACATCAGTGAACATACATGTGATCCTATGGGCCATGTGCAGTGGAGTTCTGCCACGCTTCCTGATTGCATGATGTGATATGTTTAGAATGATGGATATGTTTTCATACTTGTTATAATTCTGATAAATCCAGTGTGAGGAGAATTTAAACAAAGTTGTTTTATAAACCTCACTTCCTTTTGCTAGTTGGAAGCGGTACAACAATGAGTCACGATTAACGACATTGTTTCTTGTTCACTCAGGTTTGTTGATGGTGGAGTGGCTCGTGGTTTCTGCCCCAGGGCTCCGTCATGTAATGATAAGAGAGGGTCAGAGATCAGAAAATGGACAGATTTGCAGTGGTGGTTCGAGCTTTTATTGCCAGGAAGGAAAAACAGTGGATATAAAAAGTTTACACACCCTGTTAAAATGATATGTTTTTCTGATGTAAAAATATGAGACCATGATAACTAATTTCAAAACTTTTCCCACCTTTAATGTGACCTATAACCTGTACAATTCAATTGAAAAAGAAACAAATATGTTAGGGGGAAAACATAAAAAATAAAAAACATACAATAAGCTGGTTGCATAAGTGTGCACACCCTTAAACTAATACTTTGTTGAAGCACCTTTTGCTTTAATTGCAGCATTCAGTCTTTTTGGGTTCACACCTGCCATCAATTAAAATGACTCTGATTAACACCAAATATAGTTCAGACATTTACTCAGTTGCATCCTCCAGCAAAAGCCAGGGTTCACAGAGAGCTTACAAAGCATCAAAGGGATCTCATTGTTGAAAGGTATCAGCCAGGAGAAGGGTACAAAAACATTTCCATGCCATTAAATATTCTATGGAGCACAGTGAAGACCGTCATCCAGAAGTGGAGAAAATATGGGACAATTGTGTCATTACCAAGAACTGGACGTCCCTCCAAAATGGCACATGATGGCATAAATCATCACCTGTCGGCCTGATGAGCTAACAGCAATGGAAAGTCAAATTTGGAAAATTTGTGAGAGATGAAAAACACATGCAGTGAATGTATAATTTGTATAACATTTTTAAAATGAATTATTTTTTTCCAGCAGAGAAATGCAGCTCTGTGCACAGCAAGTGGTCAGCGTTTTAACACAGGAAAGCATTTTAGCATATTTATTTTCTTTGTAAAGAAATATGGTACAAGTGGCAGTGTTTAGGTTGGATTAAAAAGCAACAAGACATCATCTTCAATTAGTGTCATGTTACTGAACCTGGAATTGGTTGGAACTTGGAATGGATTGTGGATTATGAAGTAATTTTCTGATTTTATGAATAAAAATGCAAGCAGGCACAAATATAGAGAAGAGGAATAATTTTATTGTTGGTTTATGGACATGATCCTCCCCCGCCTGCATCTCTTCCCTCTGTCTATCCCTCTCTGAGTTGCATGTCAATCCTGAGACCATACCTGTCAACCCTCCCGTTTTTCCCGGGAAATCCCTTATTTTGACTTATTTCCCGCTGTCTTCCCGTTTTTTTATTTTCCCGAAAATATCCCGTATTTTCACATTATATAAAAGTCCCGGCGGCACGGTGGTGTAGTGGTTAGCGCTGTTGCCTCACAGCAAGAAGGTCCTGGGTTCGAGCCCCATGGCCGGCGAGGGCCTTTCTGTGCGGAGTTTGTATGTTCTCCCCGTGTCCGCGTGGGTTTCCTCCGGGTGCTCCGGTTTCCCCCACAGTCCAAAGACATGCAGGTTAGGTTAACTGGTGACTCTAAATTGAGCGTAGGTGTGAATGTGAGTGTGAATGGTTGTCTGTGTCTATGTGTCAGCCCTGTGATGACCTGGCGACTTGTCCAGGGTGAACCCCGCCTTTCACCCGTAGTCAGCTGGGATAGGCTCCAGCTCGCCTGCGACCCTGTAGAAGGATAAAGCGGCTAGAGATGATGAGATGAGATGAGATAAAAGTCCCGTATTTTCACAATATAAAAAAGTCGGTAGGTCCAGAATTCATGACGCGCCTCTGACAGGAGTTTACAGCAGGAAGTCGGGCCATGAATTCACGTCCCCGCCCTCTCAGGCATCAGTAATTACATAACTCTGTCTGGAGGCGAGGCTGAACAAGTGATTAGGTCCAGTGTTGCCAGATTGGGAGGTTTCCCGCCCAAGTTGGGCGGTTTCAAGTGCATTTTGGCGGGTTTTGAACATATTTTGGGCTGGAAAACGTCAGCAGTATCTGGCAACACTGATTAGGTTTGAGGTGAAGATGGTGATGCTAATAGCTAAGAAAAACATTAGCCTCTCTTTCTTTGATGATTTCAACAAGTGCGTGGCTGGAATGTTCCCAGACTCTTCCATCGCAAAGAAATTTTCCATGGGGAAAACGAAAGCCTCCCAAATAATCAAAGGTAAGCTACACATGTTTACATTAAGTATGTCCTGGCTAAGACCTCATAAACAGCCTAGTGTAAACTAATTGGTGTATTAACTGTTTTATCCACTCATTGTCTATTTTATTTTCTATCTGAAACTTCTCATCATTCATCTCATTATCTCTAGCCGCTTTATCCTTTTACAGGGTCGCAGGCAAGCTGGAGCCTATCCCAGCTGACTACGGGTGAAAGGCGGGGTACACCCTGGACAAGTCGCCAGGTCATCACAGGGCTGACACATAGACACAGACAACCATTCACACTCACATTCACACCTACGGTCAATTTAGAGTCACCAGTTAACCTAACCTGCATGTCTTTGGACTGTGGGGGAAACCGGAGCACCCGGAAGAAACCCACGCGGACACGGGGAGAACATGCAAACTCCGCACAGAAAGGCCCTCGCCGGCCCCGGGGCTCGAACCCAGAGCCTTCTTGCTGTGAGGTGACAGCGCTAACCACTACACCACCGTGCCGCCTATCTGAAACTTACCCATTTTAAATCACTCTTGGTTTAATATTTTATATTACTCTTTATTACTCTCTATCTATCTATCTATCTATCTATCTATCTATCTATCTATCTAGTGTTTCGAGGCCATGATTATGGTAAAACCATAATAAATTGCAATGGAATTTAATTTATTGACTGGTTATATAATGACCTTTCTTATTTTAACATAAGATACGTATTTTAGCCCTTAATTTGGGAAATAACTGGTACCACTGAAAGCAAATAAAAATAAATGTATAGTTTATTCACAAATGCACTCTATAAACCATAAGCATATTGAGTTTGGGTCTTGGCTATCACCAACATGCACCAGAGTACAGGAAATCACAAATACTAGATAGAAAATTGCCCCCCATTCAACTACACACCCACTTTTGGTGAAGGGTATGACTTTCCGAAATTTTCCCTTATTTTTAGTTAAAAATCTGGGAAATATCCCTTTTTTTCAAACCTCAAAGTTGACAGGTATGGCTGAGACACCAGTAAGATGCCGACCTCTTCTGTTCTTCAGACTTGCTTGATCCATCCTGATGCCCTACTTCTGGTTGGAGTCTCATCACATTGCTCCTGTGTTGTGGAGGACAGCCCCATGTGGACAGTTGAAAGTCTCACTTGGAACATGCCTTTGAACACTTACAGTCTTGCTGTGATGGCTGATAACTTTCGGACTGCAGTTGTCATGAACAGTTTTTCACTTCAAGTCTCCATCAATGAACAGTTTATAACTTCAACAAAACAGACTTCCTGTTAAAACTATAATGAATTTCCTGGTGACACAGTTGTACTTTGTGACGCTATAGGACACAGTTATAGAAGTGAGTAATTTATAATCACGCTATCTGTTATCACCCAGATGAGGATGGATTCCCTTTTGAGTCTGGTTCCTCTCGAGGTTTCTTCCTCGTGTCGACTGAGGGAGTTTTTCCTAACCATCGTCACCTCAGGTTTCATCTCATCTCATCTCATTATCTCTAGCCGCTTTATCCTGTTCTACAGGGTCGCAGGCAAGCTGGAGCCTATCCCAGCTGACTACGGGTGAAAGGCGGGGTACACCCTGGACAAGTCGCCAGGTCATCACAGGGCTGACACATAGACACAGACAACCATTCACACTCACATTCACACCTACGCTCAATTTAGAGTCACCAGTTAACCTAACCTGCATGTCTTTGGACTGTGGGGGAAACCGGAGCACCCGGAGGAAACCCACGCGGACACGGGGAGAACATGCAAACTCCGCACAGAAAGGCCCTTGCCGGCCATGGGGCTCGAACCCGGACCTTCTTGCTGTGAGGGGACAGCGCTAACCACTACACCACCGTGCCGCCCGGTTGTTGTTGTTATTTAGATAAAAATCATGTGAGTTCGTTGTCATCCATTCTCACACAGTACATTATACAGTATCCAGTAATACAGTTCTCGAGTCTAGTCACTTTTTTTTCTCTATTTTTTTCTTCTTGTACCTTTGCTTGGTTTCATGGTTTGTTATTACAGATCAGAGATTGCTCTTTATCTCTGCTTGATCACTGATCCGAGTAATGTTCTGACATTGATTATGAGAAAAGCTCAACTAAAACCACACCTTTCTCCTCAGTTCTCCTGGTTGCAGTTAATGATTCACCAGTCTATGGAACATTTTTAGAGAAGATTAGATTCAACTTTATTGTCGTTGTACAGACTACAGGTACAAAAAGCACAGAAAGGCCCTCGCTGGCTACGGGGCTCGAACCCGGACCGTCTTGCTGTGAGGCGACAGTGCTAACCACTACACCACCGTGCCGCCCCCTCAGGCTTCATCATAAGGAATAAATAAATTTACTTGGGATAAAATTATCTCATATGTTGAAAGGCTTTAATTTTCCGTAAAGCTGCTTTGTGATGATGTCTGGTGTTAAAAGCACGATACAAATAAACTTGACTTGGCTTGACTTGTCATACATAGGTTTTGTCCCATCAAGGTTCAGTCCTCAACTGCTTGCATACAAATTTTTTTTTTTCCAAATCAACTTCTCAAGGCTTCCAGCCCAATTTCAGCACAAAGATAAACCTGTCTGCTCGGCTGAGGTAAACATATTCCTGTTGCCCAGTGAGGAGATTTTCATTATCATATGAATCTTGAGGCCTGTTTATCATCCAGAAAGTCTGAAAGTTAAATTCGTAACTATTCTTTATACCACGGCTGCCAGGTTTTGTGTATAATATCACTGTATTTACACCACAATTCAGGATGTTGACAAATAAAGTAGATTACATTAATGTCATTCATCAGACACTCTTAAGCAGAGCGATGTACAGCACACCCAGAGCAGCCTGGGGGTTAGGTGCCTTGCTGAAGGGTACTTCAGCCATTCCTGCTAGGTCAGGGAATCAAACTGACAACCTTTTGGTCCCAAAGCTGCATCTCTAACCATTCTACATGGCTTCCCATGTAGAAACAGATCTACCTTTTTCTATGCCCAAGTACTGCATGCAGATGTTCAGTTTTAGTCAAGGCGAGAATTTTAGCAAAACTACATCAACTTTGAATCGTCAAGGGCGGACAAGCATCAATTTGAAAAGCTAACATGAGTTTGCATCTGATTGAGGCTAATGATAAATATGGCAAGAGATTGAAAGATATTTGCAGATAAAATGGTGTAATTGCCTAAAAACCAACATATTTTCTTTTCACATGAAAACATGGCATTATTTTCATCAGTTTAAAAACTTTTCATATTTGAGTACATTTTAGACTTAGCCACTTTCCTTTCACCTGAGCCCGTTTTTTTTTTTGATACTTCCACTTTTGACACATTATCTATACTTTCCCTTTTCTCAGTACTTTGTTCACCCCGATAATATTTGTTTATTTATACTTCCCAGCCACTTTATTAGGAACACCCCTACATCCACCTCACGGGCGCAGATAGAGGGGGGACGGAGGGGATTCGTCCCACCCAGATTTAAATTCACCTCGTTCGGTCCCCCCCACTTATAGGGAGGAAAAAACGTCTATGCTGTCTTCTTTGCATAAGGCAAACCTCACGGAAAAATCAAAAGACTAATTACCATTCGGTTTATTGAGGTGCACAGCAGTATATACAGCTGCAACTGCGCAGACTGCACGGGTTGCGAGCTCGAGCTTGGTTGCTATGGTTACCCACAAGTTTGACAGGCATATCGGGGACAGCGCCTCCTAGTTCAGGACCCCAACACGGCATGATGAAGGGTGCCAAAAGGCAGAAAACGATTGCATCGTTTTTTTTTAAACTGTGCCTTACTTCATCATATCACCTTGCAATTTTTTGATAGTCTGTTCAAAGTAATGTCGTAGTGAAAGTAAAATCGTACGGAGTGATGCCTTTCTGGTAGCCTCCTTCTTTCGGTGGTAGCCTGTAGATACAGTGCTCAGAAGGCAGTTTTAATGTTTAATCTGGCGTTCCCTGCCATAATTTCAGCGAGCATATTGTTTCATAAGGAAACTTTGCGAAGAGTTGTTGACTGACTGCCGCTCACGCAACACACAGGCATAGTTAGAAAGTCAGGATGCACTGGTTTACACTTTACACACACACACGTAGCCCAGCCTCTCGCTATGGTTAACAGTTGGAACTTAGCAGTTTTAAAACTAGTTTTGCAGTTTTGCAATTTCTGTGCGTGATGATAATGTGCAAACTTTGGATTTCCATAGGCTATGTTAAAATGTTATGTCACACTTTTATTTCCCACCATAAGTTGTAAAATGAATAGAAAATATAGTCAAGACATTTTTCTGGCCATTTTGAGCATTTAATCGACCCCACAAATGTGATGCTCCAGAAACTCAATCTGCTCAAACTAAAGGAAGGTCAGTTTTATAGCTTCTCTAAAGAGCTCAACTGTTTTCAGCTGTGCTAACATGATTGTACAAGGGTTTTCTAATCATCCATTAGCCTTCTGAGGCAATGAGCAAACACATTGTACCATTAGAACACTGGAGTGAGAGTTGCTGGAAATGGGCCTCTATACACCTATGGAGATATTGCACCAAAAACCACACATTTGCAGCTAGAATAGTCATTTACCACATTAGCAATGTATAGAGTGGATTTCTGATTAGTTTAAAGTGAAAAGAACAGTGCTTTTCTTTCAAAAATAAGGACATTTCAAAGTGACCCCAAACTTTTGAACGGTAGTGTGTGTGTATATATATATATATATATATATATATATATATATATATATATATATATATATATATATACACACACATACACACACACAAAACGGAATCATTTGCTGACAGCTCAGTCCCCCCCAGTTCAAAATTCCTATCTGCGCCCCTGATCCACCTGCTGTTTGATGCAGTTCCCTAATCAGCCGATCCCTTGATGCATCAAACCATGCAGGTACAAATCAAGAGCTTCAGTTAATTTCCAAAATGTTCAAACATCAGAATGGGAAAAATTGTGATCTCACAGTGAAGTGTGACTTTCTGTCTTTCACTGTGGTATGGGTGTTGGTTTGAGCCAGAGGAGTATATTTGGTTTGAGTATTTCAGAAACTGCTGATCTCCTTCCTGGGGTTTTCACACACAGCAGTCTGTAGAGTTTACACAGGATGGTGCGAAAAACAAACACTGAGTGAGTGAGCGGCAGTCCTGTGGGTGGAAACAAATGTCTTGTTGATAAGAGAGGTCAGATGGAAATGGACAGACTGGTTCGAGGTTTTTTGCCAAGAAGGAAATAGTAACTCATATCATCACTCTTTACAACCGTGGTGAGCAGAAAAGCATGTCAGCATGCAACAGAAAGCAGAACACATTGGGTTCCATTCCTGCAGCCAAGATCAGGGATATTAGAATCAACAGCACGTTCCTATTAAAGTGGCCGGGGAGTGTATACTGCATTTCACATTTGAGGCAAATCTCAAAGTGCTACATAACGGTACACTAGACTAACTGTAAAACGGCAAAAATATTTGGAAAGCAAAAGCGCAAAGGTTAAAATGAAGCCAGTTTGAAAAAGAAGCATGTTCAAAAAGTCAGTAAAGTATAACACTGATCCTGTTCTCAGAAGTATTTAGTTTAATAAACACAAAAAAATGCTTGTTTTACTTCAAATATTCATAATGGTAAATGTCTGATTTTGGAAAACCCTCATATAACCCAAAGGGGAAACAGGAACCGAGTTAACGTTACTTTTAGGAAAATTTTTAAAAGACTTTATTCATCTCATGTTCATTTGAGCACAATGAAACTCTTTCTCGAGTTTCTCTCTTCTGTATTTAACCCATTTGGGGATGTTAGCAGTGGCATCTGTTACCGGGGGGGGAGGATGTTATGTGTCTTGCACATGGATGTGTTCATTCATTCTCCCCAAGCACACATTGTCCAACTGAATCAAACTGGTGACCTTTTGGTCACAAAGCTGCTTCTTGAACTTCCATCCATCCATTATCTGTAGCCACTTATCCTGTACAGGGTCACAGGGGAGCTGGAGCCTATCCCAGCTGACTATGGGTGAGAGGCGAGTTACACCCTGGACAAGTTGCCAGATCATCGCAGGGCTGACACATAGAGGCACACACTGCATTTCACATTTGAGGCAAATCTCAAAGTGCTACATAACGGTACACTAGACCAACTGTAAAACGGCAAAAACATTTGGAAAGCAAAAACGCAAAGGTTAAAATGAAGCCAGTTTGAAAAAGAAGCATTTTCAAAAATTCATTAAAGTATAACACTGATCCTGTTCTCGGAAGTATTTAGTTTAATAAACGCACACAAAAAAGCTTATTTTACTTCAAATGTTCATAATGGCAAATGTCTGATTTTGGAAAACCCTCACATAACCCAAAGGGGAAAGAGGAACTGAGTTAACATTACTTTTAGGAAAAATTTTTAAAGCCTTTATTTATCACATGTTCATTTGAGCACAATGAAACTCTCTCTTCTGTATCTTCTGGGGATGTGAGCAGTGGCATCTGTTCCCGAGGAGCGGGGGGGTTAGGTGCAGACAGATGGAAGCAAGACGGAAGCAGGGGATATAAACAGCCGAGTTGCTTCAAACTTCCACAATGCCACGTCATCGCATACGTCACTTCCATGGGAGCCCCGTCTGGTATTTTAATGAAAATTTATTTTTCTAGACCACTTGGTCTCTGAAAATGAATGTTTGACTGTTGAAATCTACAAATACTTTTACTTAACATGAGGTTAATAGTAAATCCACTGACGGATCCCTTTAATCCCAGCTAAATATAAAGGTCGCATTATTTAACGTCACATCTGCTTCTCAAAAGCTACAGATGTTTCCTGGTTCAAGATCACCGCACTTTGAATGCTGCCTTCATGACAAATGGAAAATTTCTCATTCAGAATCAGTGAAATTTAGTTCCGTCTGAAATGTAGTGATTGTGATATCTGTTTATTTCTGTAATATTTAACAAAATATCAGGCTATTCTGTGGCTGGGAAGTTATTTAATTTGAGGGGATTAAAGCAAATAATGTGCATGAAATCGCTCGCTTGGCGCAGTCAAGCAGACAGAGGAAGTCCGTGTGCGCATGCGCAGGTTTACCTTCTTCTTCTTCTTTTGGGTTTTACGGCAGCTGGCATCCACAGTGTTGCATTACTGCCATCTACAGGTTTCCCTTTGAGCGTGCACTGACAGTTCCATCAGTCTGTCGCTAAACGAACAGCTGATCACACCGAGGTGCTCGCTGAGCGCCCATATTTATTAGTTTGGTCCTGCGTTTCCTTTCCTTCGTATATAACATAACGTCTTTTCTTCTCACTTTCTTTCCGTTACTGTAGTCGGTCTTTCACATTTCATTTGCACACTCACGTCCTCCATTTTTCTCTCCTGTTTCAAATCTGTATCCCACAATGCCTTGCATGAACGGGGAAAGCTCACCACGTGATGCATGACGTGAATTGGGTCATGGTGAAGCAGGAGAAAATAGTGAAGTATTTAGGGCCACGTGGCTCGAAATTCATTAATTGTTCTCATCTCATCTCATTATCTCTAGCCGCTTTATCCTTCTACAGGGTCGCAGGCAAGCTGGAGCCTATCCCAGCTGACTACGGGCGAAAGGCGGGGTACACCCTGGACAAGTCGCCAGGTCATCACAGGGCTGACACATAGACACAGACAACCATTCACACTCACATTCACACCTACGCTCAATTTAGAGTCACCAGTTAACCTAACCTGCATGTCTTTGGACTGTGGGGGAAACCGGAGCACCCGGAGGAAACCCACGCGGACACGGGGAGAACATGCAAACTCCACACAGAAAGGCCCTCGCCAGCCCCGGGGCTCGAACCCAGGACCTTCTTACTGTGAGGCGACAGCGCTAACCACTACACCACCATGCCGCCCATTAATTGTTCTATTTAAAAAAATAATAAATAATAATAATAAAATTGGAAGTCTGTGATTTAAATTCAGTAGCTTTCAGTCCACGAAACAAAAATAATTGGGTGTCGGGGAAAATTCTTTTTATGACCGACACTTAAAATCTGAAAGGTGGTACAGCTTTCACCTTTTATTGTTTATGTCAGGATTGTAGCATTTAGCATTTGACCCTGTCAAATCAAAATCAACTTAAAGAATAAATTTGACAGTACTTACTGGGGTGGCACGGTGGTGTAGTGGTTAGCACTGTCGCCTCACAGCAAGAAGGTCCTGGGTTCGAGCCCCGTGGCCAGCGAGGGCCTTTCTGTGTGGAGTTTGCATGTTCTCCCCGTGTCCGCGTGGGTTTCCTCCGGGTGCTCCGGTTTCCCCCACAGTCCAAAGACATGCAGGTTAGGTTAACTGGTGACTCTAAATTGAGCGTAGGTGTGAATGTGAGTGTGAATGGTTGTGTGTGTCTATGTGTCAGCCCTGTGATGACCTGGCGACTTGTCCAGGGTGTACCCCGCCTTTCGCCCATAGTCAGCTGGGATAGGATCCAGCTCGCCTGCGACCCTGTAGAACAGGATAAAGCGGCTAGAGATAATGAAATGAGATGAGATGAGTACTTACTGGACTGAGTGAATTCCGTGCTCGTGTTCCCATGCACAAGGAGCTTTGTATTTTATTACAGCTCTCTTGTCATAACCAGCACCCAGCAAAAACGATTTCACTCTGGATTCATCTCTGATCAGTGTCAATCTTGTGTTTTCGAAGCTCTTCTGCAGGTCAGTAATTGTTGGAACACCTGTGTCGACAGACGAAGCAGTCGGCTGACTCACTGTCACCTGAAGTCGAGATGTTCAAAGTGTTCAATAGGATATTTACAAGCGCTTTTTTACCGATTGAATTCTCAAAGCCCACAGAAAAGGCTTTGCAGATTTCTTCAAGCTTTGGTTTCATTAGTTTTGACACTTCTTTGAAGGTTTTAAGGAGATTTAAATTCGAAAGATTACTCTGTCAGTGTGTGACGCTGTGTTGTTTTAGTTTGTTTATATTTTGGTTTCCCCCCAAGGCACAAAGCATTATGGGTAACGTGAAAAAGTAGTCAGTGGAGCCATGGATGATCTGATGAGAGACAGGTGTGCTGGCTGCAGCACAGGGAAGGCTCATGGAAAACCAGGGAGTGGAGTAAAAGATCGGATCAGAACTTTGATGTTCCCGGCTGGCTCGTGACTGAGTAGTACACAAAGTGTTGATAAACATCCTGTTTCTCAAGCATTTGTCTCTGATGGTGCAATTTTCACTTCTTCTAACTCAACGAACATGTTGCATCATCATGGCATTTTGGTCATTACACATCAAATCCTACATTAGAGGGATAACAGGATGCCGTTAGCTGTATCTGTATGTGTTTTGTGCTCAGATTATTCATATCTCTTTTCATATTACTGGCTAAAAATATTAACTTTATCACTTTTCCCTAGAATCACTATCACATTAACAACAAATAACAATTTCCTGAATATAACTTTATTCCATTCCTGAACCAGATGCTGCTCTGTGGAACGTCCTGGAAAGTTCTCAGTCTACTAAGTCAGCGAACTATGTTTCAAAAGAACTTTGTGTCTCACAAATGTTGTTATTGAGGCTACCACTGAGAACAATAGCCGTCTAATCATATTTTATCAGATTCACTTCAGTTTTTAGGTTTGTTAGAGTCCAGAAAGATCAGAAAAGTTTGCTGGATCCACAATCAGAGCTTATTATAAAGCTGGGATGCAAAAAGAAAAAAAAAATAGTTTCATGCTTTGTGTCTCACAAAGATCCTTGTTTACATCCTTCTGTAGCATGTCGGATTGTGTAATGATGAATGGTTTACTGTAAAAGGGAAGGCCTGAGGAGAAAAGTGTGGTTTGAGCTTTTCCTGGAATCCTGTGGGGTCAGTGAACATGCAGAGACAGGGAGCAGTGCTGGATCTGTCTCAACTATCCGGAAAATCAGCCAAGGGGCCAAGTGGGGGGAAAAAACTTGGAGAGACGTGTTGAGTCAACTAGAAAAATATGTGGAATGCTGCACACATGACAACAAAGAACTCATTTTCTAAAACATGTCAAAAACAAATCCTTTTTAAAAAATAAAACATTTTTATTATTATTTCTTGCTCTTGCTTTGCAAATTGGATATCTTCATGATAAGATGATAAAGAAGAGAAGTTTGGTTTGAGCTCTGGATAAACTCTTCTGACTTTCCAAACAGGAAATCCGAACTGTTGGTTTTCACCATAAGGGGAAGTTTGGAAACAAGGGGGCGTTTTAAAAAAAAAAAAGAATTTGGGATAGGATAGGGGTCAAAATCATGGAATACCAAACTGTTGGTTCACTTTTCCCATTGTACAAGAGCTTACCTGTTGAACATCATTTATCAGATCACAGAGTTAGTGGTTTGTAAATATGTAGATTTTTTTTAATGGATGGATGAATCACTTTAGATTATGAACTGATGAGGAAACGAGGACGGAAAAAATAAAATAAACAATGAGATCTAATTAATCAAACAAATGATGGGCAAAGTTGGAGGATGTGAGTTTGTCACAGGCTTGTAGTACTCGAGTCCAACTCATCCCCTAATTTTAAGGACTCGTGATTCGACTTGGACTTGAGTACTGATGACTCCGACTTGGACTTGGACTCGTGCATTAACTGTATTCGGACTCATAAATTGGAGACAAGGACTCTGATTTTTTTTTCTTTATTTTTTGTAACATGCCGTCATAATTTGGAATAAAATATTTATATCTACATTAATGTTTATATTAATTTTATGTAAAACATACAAAAACGTGTCATGCATAATGCGCCTCACACAGTACATAAACAGAACATTTATTCAAGATTTTTTAAGCTGGTTGTTATGTTTTTATGCATGTCTTTGCAAAAGAAAAAAAAAATCACAAGAAGAGAACATTTTGCTCCCCGAATTCTGGAGTCTCATGTTTTCACATCACTTTATTGCAGAAATGAAACTGAGAGACATCGCAGAAATCAGATATCAGTGGGTGTGTCCCGAATGCTCACGCTCAAGGAAATGTTTACCACGCACTCATTTAACCTTTAATGCCCATCAACAAAATGACAGTCAAACGTTTTTGATCTAAACTGTGTCCTGAGGTTCAGATTGCTCAGAGGAAGAATGTAAATTCATCTTCATACTGAGAAAGAAGGAAGAAACAGTCTTGTAAGCAAAACACCTGGAAAGAGGAAGAAATGGAGAGATGAGAAAGGAAGAAAGACAGAAGGAGCAGAGACAGCATGGATAAAAAGCAGGACAGGGGTTAAAGAATAAAGATAATTAATTTAAATGCAGTGATTTTTAAATTTACTTTGACTTGTAGTTGTATTTCATTGCTGACAGGACTGAGTGTATTTTTGCTTGGTCTTGTCTCGGTCTTGGACATAGAGGACTTGGGATTTTATTTCAAGACCACAACTGTGAGGATTTCACTAAATTCCTTGTGCATTGTCTGATTTATTTATTAACATCGTTACTGGGATTGGATGGAAAATTCCCTGCTTCAAATGCAACCAATAACGTGACTCATTGCTAATTTTAAATTTGTTTTCCTTTTAACAGTCGTCATCCCTCCCCCTCCCCTTCCACGCCCACCTTCACACCCGCTGGTCTAGTCCTGGTCTCGACTCGGTCTCGCCCTGCCTTGGTCTTGATCTCAACCCCTCAAAGTCTTGGTCTTGATACATTCTGGTCTCGGTCATAACTTGGTCTTGGTTTAGATGGTCTTGACTCCAACATGAGTTGACTATGGCACAGATATGCCCACCTCCTGGTTTTGTTCACCAGGAAAAGAATTCTGTCATGCACCACAGTGGGTTTCTATGGTCTTCCAGGCTTTTTGATGCTCAAAAGAACCAATGTGTTCTTTTGTTTTCAGAATGTACCAACTCGTTGAATTGGCCACTTTAAAAGTTTAAAACCACATCGATACACATTTGGTCCCTTAAAAAGTATAATACCACATATCACATATAAAAAGTGCTGTAACTCCCAGATGGTTCTATTTGGGCTTATTTAATTTCACCTCTAATATACTGAGGTAGACAAGTATAGAAAAATAAGAATAACTTCACTATTGTCCAAATATTTATGAATCTGACTGCATATGAACTGAACATGTTTATCACTGGTTTATGTGCGAATGTTTTTGTTTCAAACTTAACCACCATCACACTCGTCATGACAATATATATTGTGTACATAAATTAGTGTGAGCGCATACATCATGAACATAAAATCCTTATCATCATATACATCATATACATCCTTATCCACATCATATACATGTGAAATGACATACGAGTATTCAAGACATTACTCAGTTAGAATTACAACCCCAATTCCTAAAAAATTGGGATGCTGCATAAACTGTAAATAAAAACAGAATGCGATAATTTGCACATCATGGAAACCCTAGGGTTAGAGTTAGGGTTAAAACTGCATGGCTCTGTAGTAAAAGAGTCCAGGTGCTAAACTGGTCTGCCTGTAGTCCAGACCTGTCTCCCATTTAAAACATTTGGTGCATTATGAAGCGCAAAATACCACAAAGGAGACTCCAAACTGTTGAGCAACTGAAATTGTATATGAGGCAAGAATGGGACAACATTTCTTGTTCAAAACTACAGCAACTGGTCTCCTCAGTTCCCAAACATTTACAGTGTTGTTAAAAATAGAGGTGATGCAACACAGTGGTAAACATGCCCCTGTCCCAACTTTTCTGAAATGTGTTGCTGATATCAAATTCAAAATGAGCATATATTTTTCAAAAATCAATAAAATTTCTCAACTTCAACATTGCATATGTTGTCTTTGGACTATTATTAATGAAATAGAGGGTTTCCATGATTTGCAAATTATCATGTTCCATTTTTATTTATGTTTTACACAGTGTCCCAACTTTTTGGGAACTGGGGTTGTATTTAAAATATTTTTTTTTTGCTTGTTGTAGATCATTTTCTTGTTATTTTCTCATTCATACATGTTTTGTGAAATCGGGTGGTTCATGTTCATCTGGGCTTGTGGGATGTACAACACGCTCTGTGGAAAGAGAGAAATTCAAAACTCAATTTAGTTAACGACTCAGTTGACTTGAAATACAAGTTTTTACTACACTCTGTTTTGTCACAAATTCCCCCTATCTGGATGGTTTTTTTTTTTTTTTTTATGATTCTTGTCTCTGTCCTCATGCTGTCATAGCTTTGTTATCCTACTGTGTTCTCCTGTTTTGTGTTTTATGATGAGTTTGTCCATGTATGCCCATCCATCCATCCATTATCTGTAGCCACTTATCCTGTTCTACAGGGTCGCAGGCGAGCTAGAGCCTACCTCAGCTGACTATGTGCGAGAGGCAGGGTACACCCTGGACAAGTCACCAGGTCATCGCAGGGCTGACACACAGAGACAAACAACCATCCACACTCACATTCACACTGACAGTCAATTTAGAACCACCAATTATCCTAACCTGCATGTCTTTGGACTGTGGGGGAAACCGGAGCACCCGGAGGAAACCCACACAGGCACGGAGAGAACATGCAAACTCCACACAGAAAGGCCCCCATCGGCCACTGGGCTTGAACCCAGAACTTTCTTGCTGTGAGGCAACAGCGCTAACCACTACACCACCGTGCTGCCCCCATGTATTACCTGGTTGTCTCATTGTGTTATTGCACTGTCTCATTGGTCATATCAAAGTAAACATGTGCTAAAATCTGTGCAACAGTGTTTTTTGTTTGTTTGTTTGTTTGTTTGTTTGTTTGTTTGTTTGTTTGTTTGTTTGTTTTTCACACAGACAATTTAAACATTTCACTCACCTGTGGGTTAGGATTGACTGCCTGGTTGACAAATGTGACAGGCACCTTCAAAAAATAGAGAGATGTTAAATAAAATTTTACATGGGAACTTTGTTTCTATGCAAATTTTGTTCTTTGCAAATCTGTTACGTATATGTGGCTTTATCTGATGAGCATTTGTTAACCCTATTGCCATACTGCACTGTCATCATCATCATATCTTGTCATGCCAGTACTACAGCCAGTTCAGGGCTTCTTGGTTAGCCTCATATAGGTCTTGATTGGTGACATTTGAACCCAGTTCACACTCACGGAGAATGTGTCCCATAGTTTGTTTAGAATGACTACATCGACACTCGGCTGAGTTCACCTGTCCCCATTTCAGTAGGTTGTCTTTAGTTCTACCTACTCCGCTCCTGGCTCTGTTCAGGGCAACCCATTCCCTTCTGGACAGGTGAGTACCATGAGGTAGGGACTCACAAGGACTCTGAAGAGCTTCATTTGGTGGCAGAGTGTCAGAAGCTTTCCAACAGTCTAGTCGGTATTTGGCAGAGTCCTTACGGTTTAGATTCTGTACAGCCATGAAGCTCTTTCTGGACTTGAGTCTTCTTCTTATATCTTGGTAATAGTGTAGAGGATGTCTTGGGTCTTGCTCTTGTAAAAACTTCTGGGTTCTGGAGTGAGCTTCTCGTTGGATGGAAGGTGGTGCAATATCTGCTAGCCAGTATAGTGCTGATAGGGGTGTAGGTTTCAGCACTTCTGTTATGATACAGCAAGAGGTATTAAGCTCAGCATCCACTTTTCCAGCATGGCATGATCTTTCCCATACCGGAGAGCAGTATTCTGCTGTAGAGTAGCATAATGCCAGAGCAGGAGATCGCAAGGTGTTGGCGTCAGCTCCCTAGTTGAGAGTTTTAGGTTGTTGAGGAGATTGTTTCTAGAAGCGATCTTCTCCTTGAGTTTTCTTACATGCTCTCTGTAAGATAGAATTCTGTCTAAGGTTACTCCAAGGTAAACCGGGAATTTGTCGTTGACCAGTTTCTTACCATTCCAAGTGATGTTCAGCTGTTGTTGGGCCTGATGGTTGTTCAGATGGAACGCGCAGACTTGAGTCTTGCCAGGGTTTGCATTTAAGAAGTTGGTTTCATAGTAGTCTGAAAGACTATTTAGGGCAGCTGTAAGTCTTTGCTCAATGACATCGAAATACTTGTGTTGGGTGGTGAGTCCTAGGTCATCAGCGTATATAAACCATCGAATATTTTTGAAATGGGGGAGGTCGTTAGTGTAGATGTTAAACAGGGTTGGTGCAAGCACCGAACCTTGAGGGAGACCATTTGTCTGTGAGCGCCAGTGGCTCCTTTTCCCATCCATCTCAACGAAAAACCATTGGTTTTCAAGTAACGACTTGAATACCCTAACGATGCTGGAGTTCCAGACCATTTTAGCCAGTTTTAGTAAGAGCAGTCTGTGATTGACAGTGTCATAGGCAGCAGTCAGGTCAACGAAAACTGCCCCTGTGACCTGCCTGGTTTTGAAACCATCTTCAATGAATTGGGTAATGTTCAGAACCTGTCCACAGCAGGACCTCCCTGACCTGAAACCACCTTGGTCGGGAGATAGTAGTTCATCGATTGTAGGTCCTATACATGCAAGTATCATTCTCTCTTATAACTTAAAAAGTATGCACAGCAATGATACAGGTCGATAGTTTTTGGTGTGGCAGGGGTCTTTGTTGGGTTTCAGTAGGGCGACCACCTTCACTTTCCGCCAGATCTTAGGGATTGTGAGGGTGGTAGCACAGTTGTTGAACATTTGTAGCAGCCAGGCTTTGACTTTGGTGCCAAAATGCCTTATGACTTCAGTCGTGATACCATCAAGGCCAGCAGCTTTCCCAGGTTTCAGAAGTTTGATGGTGTCATCGAGTTCAGTGATGGTGAAATTTACGAACTCATCCTCACGTTCTAGCATCACCTTCTCCATCTCTTCTTTCATCTTCTTCAGGTGACCTCTTTCTTTATTCAGAGGTTTGTCATTCAAAAGTAGCTGTTTTGCAACTGCATTGGGTGTCAGGGCAGCTAACCTTGCTTGTGGGTTCTTGTCAGAGTTCAGTTTCTTAATCGTGGACCAGGCTTTCTTGCTGTTCTGAGTCATGTCAACATTGGTGATGAGTTCCTTCCACCTTTCTCTACATCCTTCCGAGACTGAAGCAAGCACACACTCTCCCATTGTTATTGTTTCCTCTGCAAATGGGTCAGCTTCATATGCTTTTGCATACTCCTCATAGAGATCTTTGCTGTCTTCACTTAAACAAGGGATGTAGGTGTAGTACTTGGAGCAGGTGGGTGGAGCACAGAAGTACGGCAGGCCAGAACTGAGTTTCAAAAAACTCTTTATTTTGACACTTTTCAGTTGTCATACAAACACTCCCAGTCACAGACATACACACACATCAGTTGTCTGGTTGGGGAGAGAGCTCCTTTCCTCTACTCTCTCTCTCCTTATGTAGTCACTGGGGGAGACACACAAACACATGTTAATAGACATCAGGTGCAGTGATTCTGCCACTTAGCTTTCCTGACTCTGCCCTCTGGTCACAGACTGACGCTTGACCATGCCCCCGCTGCC
Source organism: Neoarius graeffei (assembly GCF_027579695.1). Lineage (NCBI taxonomy): Eukaryota > Metazoa > Chordata > Actinopteri > Siluriformes > Ariidae > Neoarius > Neoarius graeffei. Next base: position 3,048,282 of record NC_083572.1, on the reverse strand, counting down.
ACATACACCCACCGCCCGACTCAGGCTGGGCGGCCATCCGGCCTGCAGCCAACTCCCCCCCCCGACAGGAGAGGAAGTCCACCATGACCATCTGCGCCCCTGGCTTGTGGATCACCTTGAAGTTAAAGGGCTGGAGTGCCAGATACCAATGGGTGATCCGCGCGTTGGCATCCTTCATGTGGTGGAGCCACTGGAGGGGCACATGGTCTGAACAGAGGGTGAAAGGGCGTCCCAGCAGGTACAGTGGTGCTTGAAAGTTTGTGAACCCTTTAGAATTTTCTACATTTCTGCATAAATATGACCTAAAACATCATCAGATTTTCACACAAGTCCTAAAAGTAGATAATAAGAACCCAGTTAAACAAATGAGACAAAAATATTATACTTGGTCAGTTATTTATTGTGAAAAATGATCCAATATTACATTTCTGTGAGTGGCAAAAGTATGTGAACCTTTGCTTTCAGTATCTGGTGTGACCCCCTTGTACAGCAATAACTGCAACTAAATGTTTCTGGTAACTGTTGATCAGTCCTGCACACCGGCTTGGAGGAATTTTAGCCCATTGCTCCATACAGAACAGCTTCAACTCTGGGATGTTGGTGGGTTTCCTCACATGAACTGCTCGCTTCAGGTCCTTCCACAACATTTCGATTGGATTAAGGTCAGAACTTTGACTTGGCCATTCCAAAACATTTACTTTATTCTTCTTTAACCATTCTTTGGTAGAATGACTTGTGTGCTTAGGGTCGTTGTCTTACTGCATGACCCACCTTCTCTTGAGATTCAGTTCATGGACAGATGTCCTGACATTTTCCTTTGGAATTTGCTGGTATAATTCAAAATTCATTGTTCCATTAATGATGGCAAGCTTTCCTGGCCCAGATGCAGCAAAACAGGCCCAAACCATGATACTACCACCACCATGTTTCACAGATGGGATAATTTTCTTATGCTGGAATGCAGTGTTTTCCTTTCTCCAAACAGAATGCTTCTCATTTAAACCAAAAAGTTCTATTTTGGTCTTATTCGTCCACAAAACATTTTTCCAATAGGCTTCTGGCTTGTCCACATGATCTTTAGCAAACTGCAGACGAGCAGCAATGTTCTTTTTGGAGAGCAGTGGCTTTCTCCTTGCAACCCTGCCATGCACACCACTGTTGTTCAGTGTTCTCCTGATGGTGGACTCATGAACATTAACATTAGCCAATGTGAGAGAGGCCTTCAGTTGCTTAGAAGTTACTCTGGGGTCCTTTGTGACCTCGCCGACTATTACAAGCCTTGCTCTTGGACTGATCTTTGTTGGTCGACCACTCCTGGGGAGGGTAACAATGGTCTTGATTTTCCTCCATTTGTACACAATCTATCTGACTGTGGATTGGTGGAGTCCAAACTCTTTAGAGATGGTTTTATAACCTTTTCTAGCCTGATGAGCATCAACAACACTTTTTCTGAGGTCCTCAGAAATCTCCTTTGTTCATGTCATGATACACTTCCACAAACATGTGTTGTGAAGATCAGGCTTTGATAGATCCCTGTTCTTTAAATAAAACAGGGTGCCCACTCACACCTGATTGTCATCCCATTGATTGAAAACACCTGACTCTAATTTCAGTTTCAAATTAACTGCTAATCCTAGAGGTTCACATACTTTTGCCACTCACAGATATGTAATATTGGATCATTTTCCTCAATAAATAAATGACCAAGTATAATATTTTTGTCTCATTTTTTTAAACTAGGTTCTCTTTATCTACTTTTAGGGCTTGTGTGAAAATCTGATGATGTTTTAGGTCATATTTATGCAGAAATATAGAAAATTCTAAAGGGTTCACAAACTTTCAAGCAGCACTGTAGTAGCAGAGGGTGAGGACCACCCACTTAATGGCAAGGCACTCTTTCTCGATGGTGCTGTAGCGCCCCTCACACACTGACAGCTTTCTGCTGATATACAGCACTGGACGGTCCTCCCCCTCCACCTCCTGGGACAAAACAGCCCCCAGCCCTCTGTCCAATACATCTGTCTGTAACATAAAGAGAAGAGAAAAGTCAGGGGAGTGTAACAGTGGCCCCCCACACAGTGCAGCCATCACCTCAGAGAAAGCCCACTGGCATTGCTCCGTCCACTGGACCGGATCTGGTGCCCCCTTTTTAGTGAGATCAGTCAGCGGGCTGGTGACATCCGAATAATTAGGTATAAACCTACGATAGTAGCCAGCCAGCCCCAGGAACTGTCTCACCCCCTTTTTGGTCTTGAGCCTTGGGCAGGCCGCAATCGCTGCTGTCTTGTTAATTTGAGGACGCACCTGCCCATTGCCCAAGTGGAAGCCCAGATACCATACTTCCACCCGCCCAATCGCACACTTCTTTGGGTTGGCCGTGAGACCCGCTAGCCTCAGCGACCTAAGGACGGCCCTCAGGTGTTGCAGATGCTGCGGCCAGTCATTACTATAGATTATTATGTCATCTAAGTATGCGGCTGCGTAGGTGGCGTGGGGGCGGAGGACGCTGTCCATAAGCCGCTGGAATGTAGCGGGCGCCCCAAACAGCCCAAAATGAAGTGTAACAAATTGGTGTAAGCCAAATGGTGTGGAAAAGGTCGTTTTTTCTTGGGATAGTGGAGTCAAGGGGATCTGCCAATAACCCTTTGTCAAATCCAGTGTCGAGTAAAAGCGAGCCGTGCCTAGTCGATCCAGCAACTCATCAATATGAGGCATTGGGTATGCATCGAATTTAGACACCGCGTTGACTTTTCTATAGTCTACACAGAACCAGACCAACCCGTCGGCCTTGGGCACCAAGACCACCGGGCTGCTCCAGTCACTGTGGGACTCCTCGACAATGCCCATTTCAAGCATGGCCTCGAGTTCTTTCTGAACCACTTTTTTCTTGTGTTCGGGTAGCCCGTAAGGGCAGCTGCGCATTACCACCCCCGGGGGCGTCTCGATGTGGTGTTTTATGAGGTTAGTGCGGCCGGGCAGGGGCAAGAACACGTCCGAAAATTCAGTCTGCAACTGGGCAACCTCCGCGAGTTGGGTTGGGGAGAGGTGGTCTCCACAGGGGACCGGAGAGGTATGCGATGTCAATGTTCCATTTTGAACCTCCGGCCCCAGCTCCGCCTTCTCCGGAACCACCGACACCAATGCCACGGGGACCTCCTCGTTCCAGAGTTTGAGCAGATTGAAGTGGTAAATCTGTAGCGCCCCACCCCTGTCCATTTGCCTCACCTTACAGTTGACATCCCCGACTCACCGTGTGACCTCAAAGGGTCCTTGCCACTTGGAGATCATTTTGGAGCTCAATGTGGGCAACAGTACGAGTACTTTATCTCCAGGTGCGAACTCCCTAAGGCGCATACCCCTGTCGTACAGGTGGGTTTGCCATTCTTGGGCCTGCCACAAATTATCCTGGGTTAGGTGTGTGAGTGTGTGGAGTTTTGTGTGCAGGTCAATAACATATTGAATTTCACTTTTGCTCAGGGAAGGTCCCTCCTCCCAATTTTCCCGCAGTACATCTAGGATGCCGCGCGGCTTACGCCCATATAATAATTTGAATGAGGAGAACCCCGTGGAGGCTTATGGGACCTCTCGCACTGCAAATAACAAGGGTTCGAGCCATTTATCCCAATTACGTGCATCTTCGCGAACACATTTTTTAATTATGTTCTTGAGTGTGCGATTGAACCATTTGACTAAACCGTCTGTTTGTGGGTGATAAACGCTGGTGCAGATCGGCTTAATTCCCAATAACCCATACAGTTCGCTCAGTGTGCGTGACATAAACGAAGTGCCATGATCAGTCAGAATCTCTTTGGGGATTCCGACTCGGGAGATGACGCGGAAGAGCGCCTCCACAATACTGCATGCTGAGATATTGTGAAGAGGCACTGCTTCCGGGTATCGCGTTGCATAGTCCACCAGAACTAAAATAAAGTGGTACCCTCGTGTTGACCTTTCTAATGTCCCGACGAGATCCATCCCAATTCTTTCGAACGGGGTCTCGATTAATGGGAGAGGGCGCAAAGGCGCTTTTGGAATGGCCGCTGGATTTACTAACTGGCATTCGCAGCATGCCGTACACCACCTACGGACATCGCCGTGAATCCCTGGCCAATAGAACCGGGCCATTATTTGGGCTAGTGTCTTATCCTGCCCCAAGTGTCCAGCCATGGGATTAAAGTGAGCCGCCTGGAATATTAATTCCCGGCGGCTCTTTGGAATCAAAAGCTGTATAGTCGGCTCCTTAGTCTGAGTGTCCTGCATCACTCGGTATAATCTATCTCTCATAATGGAGAAATAGGGGAAGGACGGGGTGGCGTTTGGCTGGAGCGTTTGGCCATTGATTACTCTCACTTGGTCAAATGCATGCCGCAGAGTCTCATCTCGTGACTGTTCTAATGGGAAATCCACAAGGGATTCCCTGAGAGAAGGAGGAGGAGCCTGTAGCTCCTCACTCTGATGTGGTGATGATGTAGACGGCTCTGTGACAGCTGCTCCCGCCAATGCCACACCGGGACCTCCCCCTGCTGAACTAAGGCAGGACCCACTCTTCACTAAATGCCTCATTAACTCCCGAAATCCCAGCCAATCAGTCCCCAAAATTATCGAGTGGGTAAGGCAAGGATTAACCGCCGCCTTTACACTAAATTTTTCCCCTCGAAAAAAAATGTGGACCGCCACTAAAGGGTAGTTGTGAACATCCCTGTGCACACACAACACCTTCACCAATTGTGCTCCCCCCAATGTCTCGTCTTGCACCAGGCTTTGGTGGATTGAGGTCTGATTACAGCCAGAGTCCACCAATGCCTGATATGTATCCCCTTGGATACTCACCGGTATGCGATACGCTCCGGCCCGATTGAGGGCGGCTCCTGGCACGTCAGGGATCCGAACCACCGCGCCCACCTCCATTGCCGAGCACTGCTGCTGGAGGTGGCCCGTCTCCCCGCAGTGCCAGCAAACCGGCTTGGGCTTTCTCTCTGCACTGGCGCTCTGGGGCTCACTCACCTGAGGGGGTGAGGAGACAAACACAGAAGTGGGAAATGGGAGGGCACCGCGGGTGCAGTGGGCCAGCTGGGGTGGAGCCGGCCCCCGCCTCCGTGATGGGGGAACGGGGTGAGGTCGAGACACAGAAGAGGAGGGGGAGAGAGAGAGGAGAGGGGAGAAGAGGAGATCTGCTGTCCTGCCGTCGGAACAGCAGCCAAATGGTCCTCTGCCAGCTCGATGGCCTGATCCAGCGACACCGGGCGATGGCACTGGACCCACTCCGCGGTCCCTTCGGGTAGTCGGGTGATGAATTGTTCCAGTACCACCTGATCGACGATTCCCTTGGCATCGCGGTTGTCAGCCCTCAGCCACTGCCAGCAGGCGTCCCGGAGTTGCTGGCCAAACGCGAACGGCCGGCCGACTTCCTCCAGGCGCAGAGCGCAGAAGTGCTGTTGGTGCTGTTCGGGGGTGCACCCCACACGCTGGAGGATGGCCCGGCGGAGGTCTGCGTAGACCAGCTGGCTGTCGGTGGGGAGCTGTAGCGCGGCCAGCTGCGCCTCACCCGTTAGCAGGGAGAGGAGGCGTGCCGCGCGCTGTTCCACCGGCCAGCCTGAGGCCTCTGCTGCCTGCTCAAAGAGCGTGAGGAAGGCCTTGGGGTCGTCATGCGGGCCCATCTTTGTTAGGGTGAGGTAGGAAGGGCCCGTGGTGGTGGAGGTGGTGGACCTCGCCGACACGAGGAGGTGCCAGAATGCCTGTCGATCTTCCTGCTGTGCCAGCACCAGGGCCTTGAACCTTTGCTACTGCTCCTTCCGGAGGGCGACTAGCACCTGGTGCTGGCTCTGCTGGGCCATGGCGAGGACGTGGACCAGGTCTGCAAAGGGGGAGGACTCCATGGGCTGTTCTTCTCTGTGCTCCGTCCCGGGTTTCAGCACCACTGTAGTACTTGGAGCGGGTGGGTGGAGCACAGAAGTACGGCAAGCCAGAACTGAGTTTCAAAAAACTCTTTATTTTGACACTTTTCAGTTGTCATACAAACACTCCCAGTCACAGAAACACACACACACACCAGTTGTCTGGTTGGGGAGAGAGCTCCTTTCCTCTACTCTCTCTCCCCTTATGTAGGGCATGGTCACTGGGGGAGACACACAAACACACGTTAATAGACATCAGGTACAGTGATTCTGCCACTTACCTTCCCTGACTCTGCCCTCCGGTCACAGACCGACGCTTGACCATGCCCCCGTTGCCACAGTAGGACTTGTGGCATCCTCTTGGGATATGCTTCTTTGAAGTTTCCCAAACAAGGGATTGGAGCTGGTCATAGTTGTTGGGATGAGGTTCCAACAACTGTATTTTATCGTTGAGTTCCGTGGTGAGGTTCTCCCAATTTGCCTTGCGGAAGTTAAATTGAGGAATAGGGTTCCTTGATTTTACAGGTCGAATTACGGGTTTAGTGTTAACTGCAATCGGTCTGTTTTGTGACCTTGGTATAGGGTTTTCAACCATTTTCTCCAAGTTTTGTGCAAGTCTAGAGGGCACAAACACCAGATCTGGATTGTATCCACATCGCCAGCACCCGCTCATAAAAGAAGGTTTATCTTTTGCCTTGTGTAGTAAAGTCATGTCATTATTTAATGCCCATTCTTCAACTGCCTCACCGTCTGAGTTGGTATCATAGTAGCCCCATCGGGTGTTGTGGCTGTTGAAGTCCCCTATTACTAGGCAGACTTTATCAGTTAGGTCACATTCCGATGGCCAAACGAAAGGAGTCGGTGGAGGTTTGTAGACGGAAACCACCTTGATGTCTTTGGTTTCCACAGTCAGTATTTCAATGCCGTGGGCAGAGAAGTCATTCGTTTTAGTGGCTATGGACTTATCACGCACATAAACTGTGCTGCCATGTACAGGACTTGGATGATATATCACTAGTTCTATGCCAGGGTTTTTATGTGGCACGGCATCCTTGTGAGTTTCTTGAATGCACAAAATATCAGCATTCAGTCCAGTCAGTAATTCGGCCTTTGTCAGTGAAAGACCTTCTGAGTTAAAGCTGGCAATCTTCAGCCTTGACATCTTTGGGGCCAAGGGTTTATCCTTTTACCACCATTAGCTATTGCAGTAAGCACGTTGTGTAGTAATTGGTCTCCTGCGAGGGAGCACCACATGAAGGTTTGCTACTTGCCCCCCCTGCACTGTGAGTGGATGCTAAACAAAGTCAGATTTTGTCAGTAAGCTAGTGCTTATTTGAATTCTGTTTGGAAATAAAAGCTTTGAAGTACCTCTCTGCTCCCATCCTGTCCTTGTTATCCTACTGTGTTCACCTGTTTTGTGTTATTCAATTATAAGTTTGTCGATTGGTGCATTCTATTTGTACTGGGAGGTTGGGATTTCTAGGTTCCAAGTCAAAAATGTCAACTGAAACGCCCCCTGAAGTTAGCTTTCTGACTCAGAAAGTAACCTCAGCAACCCCGACTTCAAAATCCAAGATGGCTGCTCTGTGCGTGAACAGTTGTGAAAGCTGTTGTAATATACTGTTTATTAGCACTTCTGTCTTATTTGTGACTCATTAACTCAGTTACAGTATACACACAGTACTGTCCAACTTCTATCTGTAGACATGTTACAGTGGTGTTTGTATGCGTAAAATGCTGCTTAATGCATTGTTATCAACTGGTTTTGCGAAAAATGGATAAAACTGGTATTGCTAATTGCTGGTATCAATTTCCCAACTTGTTGTACTGGAACTTGGGTGTGACGTCATTCCCAGCTCTGAGTTCCAAGGTAACTGGAATACAGAATATTTATACACTGTCGTATTGTTGTATCTTTGGACTGTTTCAGATTAAGATTTCAGATTGATCTAAGGGTGACGATTAATGTTCTACCACAGCAGCTTTGACAGCAGTGCAGCTGCAACCCACATCTTTATTCAGGCCCGAGCATCAGAGATGTGCAGCCTCTGGTGTCCACTACAGCATGCAAGGCCCTATTGTTTTCCTAAGGATTCTTTTTTTTTTCTTCAATACTTGGCCATTTTTGAGGTGGTTCCCATGGGTGAGAACTCATGAAAGTTGGTACACCCATCAGTCCTGGCCACTGCTACTCAGTAATAGAGGATTGGCCCCGGGTGTGTCCAGGGGACTCTATAGAGCCTCCACATGTCATTAAGACTTTTGCCCGGTATATAGTTTCACCTCTCTGTGTCAAATTTTGTCGGTGTATGGGGTGCCCCAAGACGAACAAAATTGGAATGTACATTGTTACCCATACTCAATAGGAAGTTAGTTATCTTTGGTTTTGTGCGTTTTGATACATGTTACATTTTGACGTTCTCCTCCTCGGCAGTTTGTTGGATTCATGCCAGATTTGATATACAGGAGGTGCTCGGGCCCTTCATTGACACTTGCGGCTTTATTATTAATTATGTTTTCATTGCTATAGTAACAGATCATTCACAGGGACTTGTACAGTGAAAGACCCACATAAACAGATTTAAAAATATGTGTAATGGTTGATACAGTGAAGTCTTCTGTCAGGAAATGCGTATAGCTAACATTTATGGAAGGAGTCTCAAGTGTCAGCACTTTATATTGTTCAGGGTTAAAGGTGTAACTTTTTCTAGCATCTTCAGGGCAGATGAGTTTATATTTTGCAGTTTTTTAGTAATAAGACAAGCTGCATTTATTTTTTTCTTATTTTGTCTTCTTAACTACAAGTGAGAGAAAAAGTGAGGCTTTTGAGCGAGTGACTTTTTCAGTGAGAACAGGAACTAACGTCTTTCCTTGACATCCCATAACATTAAATGCAACAACAGATGGATAAAAAGACTAGTTATTTGTTCTTTAACAAACCAAATAATTGTAATTGTTGGCAAAAATGCTGGGGTACAAGAGGAAAAAAATACTCTGAGAAGTGCTGTTATCCATCCAACATGTGTAACTCTTGATCTACTGAGGGTGGTGGGTGAGCTGGAGCCAATCCCAGCTGACCTCAGGTGAGAGGCGAGGTTCACCCTGGACAAGTCGTCAATCTATCATGGGGCTACATGGAGACACAAACAACCATTCACACCTCTGGCCAATTTAGAGTAGCCAGTTGACCTAATCCACATGTCTTTTGGACTTGGGGAGGAAACCAGAGCACCTGGAGGAGGACCATACAGGAATGTGGAGAACATGCAAACTCCACACAGAAAACCTGCAGGTTCAAGCCCAGAAAGAGGTGATGTTATCGGAACCCAATCACCTTTTTGGTGGTCGAAGTAAGTCTTCCTCATTGTTCTGGTGTATTTAATGGTACAGAAAGGAAGAAAAAAAACAATCACATGAACATAGCATGACTATATGGGGGTTTTGTGGTGCCAAAACATATGTTGTGTCTTGTTCTGTTTTGTTTTTTCACACAGATAAATAGATTTCACTTACCTGTGAGTTGACAGTGGCAGCCTGATTGGAATACGCAGCAATCGGCATCTTGTAAACGAGAGAGAGAGAGAGAGAGATATGTGAAGTTTACATTTAGTCCTGATGAAACCGTTTCTCTGTATTTGGCTTTATCTGAGGAGCTGTGTGTACAGTATGAATGTGTAATTAGATATTATCTCATTTATAGATAGTGTTATCATCAGTTCAATATACTTGGCTGATATTAGATAACAGAATTAAAATAAAATATTGTGTGGAGAGTTTAAACCTAGACGGCCTTTTGATTTCATAAAATCAGTGAAATTTAGTTCCGTCTGAAATGTGGTGATTGTGATATCTGTTTATTTCTGTAATATCTCACAAAATATCAGGCCATTCTGTGGCTGGGAAGTTATTTAATTTGAGGAGATTAAAGCAAATAATGTGCATAAAATCGCTCGCTTCGCGCAGTCAAGCAGACAGAGGAAGTCTGTGTGCGCATGCGCAGGTTTACCTTCTTCTTCTTTTGGGTTTTACGGCAGCTGGCATCCACAGTGTTGCATTACTGCCATCTACAGGTTTCCCTTTGAGCGTGCACTGACAGTTCCATCATTCTGTCACTAAACGAACAGCTGATCACACCGAGGTGTTCGCTGAGCACCCATATATATTAGTTTGGTCCTGCGTTTCCTTTCCTTCGTATATAACATAACGTCTTTTCTTCTTGCTTTCTTTCCGTTACTGTAGTCGCTCTTTCACGTTTCATTCGCACACTCACGTCCTCCATTTTTCTCTCCTGTTTCAAATTTGTATCCCAAAATGCCTTGCGTGAACGGGGAAAGCCCACCATGTGATGCATAACGTAGTATCTTGAATTGGGTCATGGGGAAGCAGGAAAAAATGGCAGAGAGTTTATGGCCATGTGGCTTTTAATTCATTAATTGTTCTGTTTAAAAAAACTAATAAAATTGGAAGTCTGTGATTTGAATTCAGTAGCTTTCGCTCACTAAACAAAAATAATTGGGTGTCAAAATTCTTTTTATGACCGACACTTAAAAAAGCTGAAAGGCAGTCTGCCTTTAAAAATCCACTAAGATGAAGAACACAAACGAAACCTGAGACCTTAAAAAATTCCAAGTTTCCAAATGGGAATTCCAAACTGGAAGGATCTTCAAGTGGATTTATTTCCCATTTAGAGGTTGAAAAGGTTCCAAAGTCCCACTTGGTCAATAAACTAGCACTCAGGTCAATGATTACTTGGCTTTTAACCACAAAAAAAATTCCATAACACATATCCTGTATCACCTCCATTTTGACACTAATGTGATGTGATGTGATGTGATGTGATTCGATTCGATTCTTACCATGGGTTCAGACCGACAGGCGAACACTGAGATGAAGATGGAGATGATGAACTGAAGAATCGCGAAAACCAGCAGCACTCCACTGATCGCTTTGGACCGTAACTGATACATGGTGTAAATAAAAATATATTCAAGGTTTCAGATGGATATTCTGTTTCTAATAATAATTCACTGAGCTCCTGTCAAGATTTCAAATTATTCCTAGAAAGTAAGTGGGATTTTATTGGGTTTCACATCAATGAAATACAACAGAAATGTCCTAATGAGGACAAAAAGAGGAAAGTAGGACAGAATTCATTAATTTGACAATACAAAAAAATACAAATGTGCATCAAAATTTCATCAACTAACAAGCAAACTAGCATTATGATGGCAGCACTGTTAAAACTAGAAGGGCGCTCGGTAGAGTGTATACATCCTCCAAGCCATATTGGTTTTACATCAAAATTTAGTCAAATGTTCCTTGGCCTGTGACCCACCTTTCCTTAGAATTTCATCAAAATTCATTCAGTACATTTTAAGTGACCTTAGGAACAAACCAACAGAGGTGAAAACATAACCTCTTCCAATAAAGTTGGCGGAGGTAACGACTGGGGGTTCAGACTAAATATTTGGGCTTTTTTGTTTCCTATGAATAAAGCCAAACTATATAGAGGATAATACACAGCTGTGTGAAGATATGGAGTTTATCTTCGAGTGGTGAATGGATATATCATGAGCGAGTGAAGCGGATGAGTGATATCTTTGGGTCATTCCATGCCAAATCAACAAGAGGTTATACTCGACCATCTCAGATTTCAATGAAATTTGGAGGGCTCAGAGATACAACCCCGATTCCAAAAAAGTTGGGACAAAGTACAAATTGTAAATAAAAACGGAATGCAATGATGTGGAAGTTTCAAAATTCCATATTTTATTCAGAATAGAACATAGATGACATATCAAATGTTTAAACTGAGAAAATGTATCATTTAAAGAGAAAAATTAGGTAATTTTAAATTTCATGACAACAACACATCTCAAAAAAGTTGGGACAAGGCCATGTTTCCCACTGTGAGACATCCCCTTTTCTCTTTACAACAGTCTGTAAATGTCTGGGGACTGAGGAGACAAGTTGCTCAAGTTTAGGGATAGGAATGTTAACCCATTCTTGTCTAATGTAGGATTCTAGTTGCTCAACTGTCTTAGGTCTTTTTTGTCGTATCTTCCGTTTTATGATGCGCCAAATGTTTTCTATGGGTGAAAGATCTGGACTGCAGGCTGGCCAGTTCAGTACCCGGACCCTTCTTCTACGCAGCCATGATGCTGTAATTGATGCAGTATGTGGTTTAGCATTGTCATGTTGGAAAATGCAAGGTCTTTCCTGAAAGAGACGCCGTCTGGATGGGAGCATATGTTGCTCTAGGACCTGGATATACCTTTCAGCATTGATGGTGTCTTTCCAGATGTGTAAGCTGCCCATGCCACACACATGAATGCAACCCCATACCATCAGAGATGCAGGCTTCTGAACTGAGCGCTGATAACAACTGGGGTCGTCCTTCTCCTCTTTAGACCGAATGACACGGCGTCCCTGATTTCCATAAAGAACTTCAAATTTTGATTCGTCTGACCACAGAACAGTTTTCCACTTTGCCACAGTCCATTTTAAATGAGCCTTGGCCCAGAGAAGACGTCTGCACTTCTGGATCGTGTTTAGATACGACTTCTTCTTTGAACTATAGAGTTTTAGCTGGCAACGGCGGATGGCACGGTGAATTGTGTTCACAGATAATGTTCTCTGGAAATATTCCTGAGCCCATTTTGTGATTTCCAATACAGAAGCATGCCTGTATGTGATGCAGTGCCGTCTAAGGGCACAAAGATCACAGGCACCCAGTATGGTTTTCCAGCCTTGACCCTTACGCACAGAGATTCTTCCAGATTCTCTGAATCTTTTGATGATATTATGCAATGTAGATGATGATATGTTCAAACCCTTTGCAATTTTACACTGTTGAACTCCTTTCTGATATTGCTCCACTATTTGTCGGCGCAGAATTAGGGGGATTGGTGATCCTCTTCCCATCTTTACTTCTGAGAGCCGCTGCCACTCCAAGATGCTCTTTTTATACCCAGTCATGTTAATGACCTATTGCCAATTGACCTAAAGAGTTGCAATTTGGTCCTCCAGCTGTTCCTTTTTTGTACCTTTAACTTTTCCAGCCTCTTATTGCCCCTGTCCCAACTTTTTTGAGATGTGTTGCTGTCATGAAATTTCAAATGAGCCAATGTTTGGCATGACATTTCAAAATGTCTCACTTTCGACATTTGATATGTTGTCTATGTTCTATTGTGAATACAATATCAGTTTTTGGGATTTGTAAATTATTGCATTCCATTTTTATTTACAATTTGTACTTTGTCCCAACTTTTTTTGGAATCAGGGTTGTACTATTAAAAGAAGTTAATCCCCAAAACTTGAGCTTCCTATCACCAAGGTTCAAAGTCCAAAAAACAAAAGGAAAGGCAAACATGCTGAATGCTCAGAAGATCAAAAAATACAAAGTCCAAAGAAAGCAAAAACATCAAAAACACAAGGGCACAGGCAAGATACGTGGGACAGAGGAAACTAGCACTAGACAACATAGCATAAAGACTCTGTGACTAGGGGAACAAACAGAGGGGTATTTATACACAAACTAATTAAGGAACAGGGCGGGGCAGGAAACAGGCAATCAAGACAAACACAAAACACAGTGGCGGCCTCTAGAGGCCAAAACAACCATGACAAGATAAACATAACAGCAGCCTCTAGAGGCCAAAACAGTCCCAGTCCTAACATGACCCCCACCCAGGAGCGTCTCCTGACATTCCCAGGGCGATCCGGATGGGCCGTATGGAAGTCCCGGCACAGTCCTTTATCTAAAATGTCCTGGGCGGGGACCCAACAGCATTCCTCAGGGCCATAGCCCTCCCAATCTACCAGATATTGAAGCCCGCCGCGGACCCGGCAGGAGTCAAGCAGGCGATGCACGGTGAACACAGTCTGACCCTGGAAGATGTGTGTGGGGGGGGAATTCCTAGGGGCAGGGGCATATGTGGACGTGGAACCCAGAGGAGAGGCTGGCAGTGGCTCCTTTGACCTTGCAAAACCCGTGCCACACTCGGGAGGAGAACTGGGGCCCCCGGTCAGAGACGATATCCTGTGGGAGACCAAAGACTCGGAAGACATGATTAAACAATAGTTTAGCTGTTTCAAGATCAGAAGGGAGCTTGCACAGTGGTAAAAAGCTGCAGGCCTTGGAGAATCTGTCAACTATAACCAAAATGACAGTGTTACCTTGTGACTCAGGGAGACCCGTGATGAAGTCGACTGCCACATGGGACCAGGGACACCGGGGAATGGTCAGAGGATGCAAGAGACCCTGGGGATGCTGTCATGGGTTCTTGCTTCTGGTGCACACTTCGCAGGAAAGGATGAATGACCTCACTTCCTTCTTCATGCTAGGCCACCAGAAGCGTCTTCTCAAAAAATCCAGGGTCCTTCGAGCTCCCGGGTGGGCGGTGAGAGGGGACGAGTGACCCCACTGGAGAACCTTGGCCCGGGCTTGATGTGGGACATACAAGAGGCCCGGTGGCCCCATCCCAGGACTGGGGTCCTGGCGTTGGGCTCGTCGGACAGCCTCCTCAATACCCCAGCGGACAGGGGCCACAATCCAGGACACGGGGATAATAGGCCCAACTTTGCTCTCCCTGTTGGTGGGAGCAAACAGCCTGGAAAGCGCATCAGGTTTGGTATTTTTGGAGCCGGGGCGGTATGATAGGGTAAAGTCAAACTGACTGAAAAATAAGGCCCACCTAGCCTGTCATGGATTGAGTCTCTTTGCTTGCTGGAGGTACTCCAGGTTCTTGTGGTCCGTCCAGACCAAAAATGGATGTTGCGCTCCCTCCAGCCAGTGCCTCCACTCCTCAAGGGCCAGTTTAACTGCTAGCAGTTCTCGATCCCCCACATCATACCGGGACTCCGCAGAACTCAGGCGGTGGGAGAAGTATGCGCAGGGGTGTAACCTTCCTTCCGAGCGTTGAGACAGGACCGCGCCGACGCCGCTGTCCGAGGCATCCACCTCGACGATGAAGGGTTGCGAAGGGTCCGGGAGGACCAGAATGGATGCCATGCAGAAGCAGTGCTTGAGGTCTTTGAATGCCTTTTCCGCCTGAGGAGACCAGACATATGATCCACCTGTCCCTTTGGTGAGGTCTGATATGGGCACTGCTACAGAACTAAAGTTTCTGATAAACTTGCGGTAGAAGTTAGCAAATCCTAAGAACCGCTGAACCTCTTTGACAGACTTGGGGGTGGGCCAGTCCCGGACGGCCAGGGTCTTGGCTGGATCCATCTGGAGTTGGCCTGTCCGTACAATAAAACCCAGAAAGGAGACCTCGGGAACATGAAATTCGCATTTCTGGGCCTTAGCAAACAGATTGTTCTGTAGCAGCCTCTGGAGAACCTGGCGGACATGGTGGCGGTGCTCCTGCACGGTCTTGGAAAAGATTAGGATGTCATCGAGGTAGACAAAAATGTACAGGTTAATCATGTCCCTCAAGACATCGTTGATTAGGGCCTGAAAAACAGCTGGTGTGTTGGTGAGTCCGAAGGGCATCACCTGGTACTCGTAGTGCCCAGACGGGGTGTTAAAGGCCGTCTTCCACTCGTCTCCCTGTCGGATACGGATGAGGTGGTATGCGTTCCGTAAGTCCAATTTGGTGAAGACAGTGGTGCCTTGGAGCAGGTCAAATGCTGTAGACATCAGCGGAAGGGGATAGCGGTTGTGTACAGTGATCTTGTTCAGACCCCTATAATCAATACATGTCCGGAGCCCCCCATCCTTCTTGCCAACAAAGAAGAAGCCGGCACCAGTGGGTGAGGTGGAGGGTCGAATGAACCCAGAGGCCAAGGCTTCCTTGATGTACTCCTCCATGGCCTTGCGTTCTGGCTGAGATAGGGAAAACAGTCTGCCGCGAGGAGGGGTAGCCCCAGGAAGCAAGTCAATGGCACAGTCGTAGGCACAGTGCAGAGGAAGAATGGCGGCCCTGCTCTTGCTAAATACTTCTTTAAGATCCCAGTACTCTGTGGGAACTTGAGATAACTCGGTGAGATCAGGAGGGTCGGCAGGAGATACAGGAGAGCTAGAGAGCAGACAAGAGGCATAGCAAGCAGGACCCCACTCCACAACCTGGCTCGTGACCCAGTCTATACGAGGGTTGTGGCGGGTAAGCCAAGGAAGACCTAGAATAACTGGGAACTCTGGTGAAGGAATCAGGTGCAGGGATATTTCTTCCTTGTGACCTTGAGACAGGAGGAAGACTGGAGAAGTTACTTGGGTGACTCTTCCGTCAGCTAAGGCTTGGCCATCCAGGGCAGACACAGACAGTGGGACTTCAAGAGGTGCAGTCGGGACATTGATACTTTGGGCGAAGTGAACATCCATAAAGTTTCCAGCCGCCCCGGAGTCTAACAAGGCCTGACAAGAGTGGACGGACTCACCCCAGGAGATGGAGACTGGAATGTAGACACCTTGGCCAAGGAGTTCGGGAGAAAGGGTAGGCCCCATCACAACCCTCCCTCGGCTGGACAGGGCGGTCCTTTTCCCGAGAGCTCGGGACATGATGCTCGGAAGTGGCCAGGCTTGCCACAGTAGATGCAGCACCCTCCTTCTGCGCTCCCTCTCAGATGCGGAGAGGCGAGTACGGCCCACTTGCATGGGTTCTGGACAGTTACTGGAGGAGGTAGACGGGCTCCAAGTTGATGCAGTGAGGCCAGGGAGACTCAGGACTTGGCGGCGTTCTCTAATCCTGTTGTCAAGATGAGTAGAATGTGAGATCAGAGTTTCGAGGTCACCCGATAGAGGCCAGGCCGTCTTTGATGGGGTCAGACAAACCATGGTGAAAGGTTGAAACCAGGGCTGCTTCGTTCCATCCGCTGACTGTTGCGAGCGTCCGGAATGCAATGGCGTAGTCCGTGATGCTTCCTTCTTGCCGGATGGACATGAGCTTCCTGGCTGCATCTTTACTGGTGTCTGCCTGATCAAAGGCATGAAGCATCTCCTCCATAAACAGCTTGAAATCAGAGCACTCGGGTCCCTGTCTCTGCCAAATGGCCGTTGCCCAAGCTCGTGCCTTACCAGCTAACAAGGTTATCACAAAGGCAATCTTGCAGCGATCCGTAGTGTAGGTGGTAGGCTGAAGCTCAAAGGTGAGTTGGCACTGGGTAAGGAACTCCCGGCACTCACCATGCTTGCCGTCATACCTCTGTGGTGCAGGAAGGCTGAGTTCGCGAGGTGAAGGAGGCACTGGAGCGGAAGCAGATGGATCAGGAGATGCGGGCAGAGGAGTCAACTGTGCCAGGGTTCTCCCAATTTGCTGAAGCAGTACCTCGTGGCGAGCAAGGGCCTCACGTTGGCTCGCAAGTGTTTGTCCATGAGCATCCATGGTCGCTCCGAAGCGTGTCGGAGCTGCCATAATTCCCTGAAGGTTGGCCGGGTAGACAGTTGAAGCAGCCTCTGCTGAGTCAGTCATGACGGAGTCTTTCTGTTAGGGTTTTGCTGGGATTCGAACCCGGGTTGCTGGTGTGATAATCCAGCAAACCCCCACTAGGCCACCAGGGGGATGACTCAAATGCAGAGGCGTGAGGCGTAGGTAGAGTATCAAAAAACAGTTTATTTACAATATTTACAATCCGATGGAAAAAACAAAAAGAAAATCCAAAAGCTCAGAAGATGACCAAAAATAAAAATATCCAAAGGTTCAAAGTCCAAAAAACAAAAGGAAAGGCAAAAATGCTGAACGCTCAGAAGATCAAAAAATACAAAGTCCAAAGAAAGCAAAAACATCAAAAACACAAGGGCACAGGCAAGATACGTGGGACAGAGGAAACTAGCACTAGACAACATGGCATAAAGACTCTGTGACTAGGGGAACAAACAGAGGGGTATTTATACACAAACTAATTAAGGAACAGGGCGGGGCAGGAAACAGGCAATCAAGACAAACACAAAACACAGTGGCGGCCTCTAGAGGCCAAAACAACCATGACAAGATAAACATAACAGCGGCCTCTAGAGGCCAAAACAGTCCCAGTCCTAACATGACAAAAGCCTTGTGTCAATTGGTTGCTCTCCACTGAAAATTGCCAAGTATAGCCACAAACAGAAAGCTGCATATGGCAAAGCAAAGCTGCAACGAGTAGAAGAAACTTTACGTTCTAAAATGAAATTTTATTAATTAATGATAACATGCTAATGTTACACAGTCTTAGATTAAAATCAATTTACAAATAATTAATACTGAGCATTAATTGAAATTTTATTTAAAATTGAGGAAGAAACATGTCTCCTAACCTACTTGAGCCTTATTGAAGCATTTATTAACCCTCAAATATCAGTTATATGAAAATATATCAAAAATTCGAATTTGGTGAAAATGGATTTTTTAAACCCCTGTAGTTTAAAAATACTTGAGAGACAGAGAACAAAAATTTGGAAATATAAAATATGGGTCTTGGGGATTACTGAAAAAATTTACAAGTTCCTAACTGCTATCCCACATTGGATTTCTTGCTACTGAAAATGGCATGTTTTAGAAATCGGCGAATTTCAAAACCCTATTACAGACAAACTAGGAACAGTGGAGACTTGGTAAAACTGAAATTGGTAGATATTTCTGTGTAGATTTGAATAACATTCTTAGTTTAAGCATTACTGCCACAGGCAAGCTTCCAGAATGAATTAAAAATGCAAAAAAATGCAAATTTTTCCTTTTAATTTCCTTGTTAAAATCACCATCTAATATATAATGACCATTGAAATTCTAAGTTGAAGCTTGAACTACAAGACATTGAGTCTCTCTGTGCAAAATTTTAGGTTTCTATCTTGCATAATAAAGAATATATTGCACTTTGAAATATGTATGTTTTGAGCAAAATGCAAAAAAATCGAAAAATTCAAATGCCTGTATCTCTGAAACTGTTGGAGATAGGAAGCTCAAATTTGGGGGATTAACTTCTTTTAATAGTATCTCAAAGCCCTCCAAATTTCATTGAAATCTGAGATGGTCGAGCATAAATTTGTCAGATATTTTTTGATTTGGCATGGAATGACCCGTTTTTCAACACGAGAAAATAAACTTCATATCTTCACGTCACCATGTAATGTTCTTTAGTGTATTATATGGACACACACACACACACACAAACAAAACAAAACACAAGTTAATCAAAAGAATTTTAATTTTGAACCGGTTCACCATCTAGTCAGTGGGAAAACATGATGAGTGACATCATCACAAAGAAATATCGGGAATTATTATCCATACAGGACACTTTTTCCATAGAATAAAAATGTGTTCTATTCCCTTTGAGCAAATTTCATTCATTGGGTTTGATAGCATGCAATATTGTTAGCATATCACTTATCCTATGTGCATTACATCACTCTACCCAATGGAGAATGATCATTGAATATGGTTTACGATATTGCATGGTTGTCAAGAAAAACATGACGTCACACATCGGAGATGTAAAACTTCCACTCTAGCGAGCGACTGTGACAATTTGTAAACAAACATGGCTGCCAGGTTTGCTTTGTTTAAAAAATTCGGAAGATTTTGAGAGAATTTTGAAAGAGAAAGATGCGTTGAACACCCAAAAGGAATGTGTATGTATAATAATAATAATAATAATAATAATAATATCTGGCTTTTTTTGTGGTCTATCAGATATATTCCATTCAGCTACTCGTCTTTGACTCATTCGGTATCATGCTCATTGAATGGAATATATCTGATAGACCACGAAAAAAAGCCAGCCAATATTATTTAAATATGTCACTCAGATTTGTGATGGATTTTGTATGAAAAATGGGAGTTTTTCAACATGAGAAGATAAACTTCACATCTTCAAGCCGACGTGTGATTTTCTTTTTATTATATCAACACATACACAAACAAAAAGGTCCCAAACTTATCAGAACAAAATTTATCATCGACTTCCTCATGAGTGACATATAGAGATTTGTCACAGTTTTGGTTCTCCATGTCTTGGATGGAGCTCAGATGAAAAATACGAGTGGCGAATGGTGAATTTCCCAGTAAAACACTCATGTCTAAATAATTTAAAAGGTTACACTAACCATAACCATTTAAAACGAATGTGTCTAAATTATTTATGAGTCCATGTCAGATATCAGAAGTAATAAAACTCACCTGAAACATGTAGCAGTAGTCGTAATAGGAATAGTTGCAGTAATACATTAAGAAAAGGTCCGTTATCAGTACAGCAATGCCTACTGCTGAAAATACAGCACTGACCACATTCATGCCCAGCGATGCCCGTACCTACAGCAGAGAGGAAACACAGCATAGCTCATGGAACACTTTCGACTGAAAAGCTGTGTTCAGGAATCAGCTTGTCATTCTAAATAAATAAAACCCCATCTATGTTTTGTGTGTGTGTGTGTGTGTGTGTGTGTGTGTGTGTGTGTGTGTGTGTGTGTGTGTGTGTGTGCGTGCCTCAAAAGGTGTTCGGTTTTACAGAAAATTATTGACATATGTAAGAGAAATAAGTTTCACAAATGTCATTAAGATTAAAAAGTTCCATATTATGATACTTTAAACCATTAGAAATGTCCTAACTGGGTGTTTTAAGTATCATAATATGGAACTTTTTAATCTTAATGACATTTGTGAAACTTTATCTCTCTTACATATGTCAATAATTTTTTGTAAAACCAAATTTACAGAATTTGGAGTATGTAAGGTTGTATGTATATACTTAAAATACTGTGTAAAAAAAAAGTCTAAACCATTAGAAATGTCCTAACTGGGTGTTTTGACTTTTTTTTACACGGTATTTTAAGTATGTACATACAACCTTACATACTCCATAATCCCTGTCCCTCACTGTATATACTGTAACAGATAGCATTACTATGCTTCCGTACTTACTGCTGGCACTTATCTGCAAATGATACTGCATTTTGCACTTCTGATTAAATGCGAGCTGCATTTCATTGGCTTTATACCTGTAGTCTGTACAACGACAATAAAGTTGAATCTAATCTTCTCTAAAAATGTTCCATAGACTGGTGAATCATTAACTGCAACCAGGAGAACTGAGGAGAAAGGTGTGGTTTTAGTTGAGCTTTTCTCATAATCAATGTCAGAACATTACTCGGATCAGTGATCACGCAGAGATAAAGAGCAATCTCTGATCTGTAATAACAAACCAGGAAACCAAGCAAAGGTACAAGAAGAAAAAATAGAGAAAAAAGTGACTAGACTCGAGAACTGTAGTACTGGATACTGTATAATGTACTGTGTGAGAACGGATGACAACGAACACACATGATTTTTATCTACTGTAAATAACAACAACCGGGCGGCACGGTGGTGTAGTGGTTAGCGCTGTCGCCTCACAGCAAGAAGGTCCGGGTTCGAGCCCCGGGGCCAGCGAGGGCCTTTCTGTGTGGAGTTTGCATGTTCTCCCCGTGTCCGCGTGGGTTTCCTCCGGGTGCTCCGGTTTCCCCCACAGTCCAAAGACATGCAGGTTAGGTTAACTGGTGACTCTAAATTGACCGTAGGTGTGAATGTGAGTGTGAATGGTTGTCTGTGTCTATGTGTCAGCCCTGTGATGACCTGGCGACTTGTCCAGGGTGAACCCCGCCTTTCGCCCGTAGTCAGCTGGGATAGGCTCCAGCTTGCCTGCGACCCTGTAGAACAGGATAAAGCGGCTACAGATAATGAGATGAGATTATTATTAGTAGTATTATTAGTATTATTATTACATTTGTCGCAAATTGCTCCTGTCATTTCACCGGTTTGATTACATTCTAAGCGGAAATTATTTTGTCAGACATTTTTGTATAAAGTTTTCATTCATCAAATTTGCAAAAAAATAAAAATGAAAATGCTGTGTTTCTCAAAATCCAGTGAATGTGGATAGGATAAAACAGTTATTCCACTCAAGCTTGGTGCTACGTGCCTCATCGACTATCAGCTCATGTACAACTCGATTTCGTGGAATAATTATTAAATATTCCATAAGAATGGTGCTTTTATTGCTGCTTGGTTCCCTGGATTGTTCTTGCCAATTTTTCAGAGCTATATCTGAAAAAAAAAAAAGCAAATTAACAATGCCCAGAGTTCATGATCTCATTGGTTCGTTGTACAACCCCGATTCCAAAAAAGTTGGGACAAAGTACAAATTGTAAATAAAAATGGAATGCAATAATTTACAAATCTCAAAAACTAATATTGTATTCACAATAGAACATAGACAACATATCAAATGTCGAAAGTGAGACATTTTGAAATTTCATGCCAAATATTGGCTCATTTGAAATTTCATGACAGCAACACATCTCAAAAAAGTTGGGACAGGGGCAATAAGAGGCTGGAAAAGTTAAAGGTACAAAAAAGGAACAGCTGGAGGACCAAATTGCAACTCATTAGGTCAATTGGCAATAGGTCATTAACATAACTGGGTATAAAAAGAGCATCTTGGAGTGGCAGCGGCTCTCAGAAGTAAAGATGGGAAGAGGATCACCAATCCCCCTAATTCTGCGCCGACAAATAGTGGAGCAATATCAGAAAGGAGTTCAACAGTGTAAAATTCAAAGAGTTTGAACATATCATCATCTACAGTGCATAATATCATCAAAAGATTCAGAGAATCTGGAAGAATTTCTGTGCGTAAGGGTCAAGGCCGGAAAACCATACTGGGTGCCCGTGATCTTCGGGCCCTTAGACGGCACTGCATCACATACAGGCATGCTTCTGTATTGGAAATCACAAAATGGGCTCAGGAATATTTCCAGAGAACATTATCTGTGAACACAATTCACCGTGCCATCCGCTGTTGCCAGCTAAAACTCTATAGTTCAAAGAAGAAGCCGTATCTAAACATGATCCAGAAGCGCAGACGTCTTCTCTGGGCCAAGGCTCATTTAAAATGGACTGTGGCAAAGTGGAAAACTGTTCTGTGGTCAGACGAATCAAAATTTGAAGTTCTTTATGGAAATCAGGGACGCCGTGTCATTCGGACTAAAGAAGAGAAGGACGAACCAAGTTGTTATCAGCGCTCAGTTCAGAAGCCTGCATCTCTGATGGTATGGGGTTGCATTAGTGCGTGTGGCATGGGCAGCTTACACATCTGGAAAGACACCATCAATGCTGAAAGGTATATCCAGGTTCTAGAGCAACATATGCTCCCATCCAGACGACGTCTCTTTCAGGGAAGACCTTGCATTTTCCAACATGACAATGCCAAACCACATACTGCATCAATTACAGCATGATGGCTGCGTAGAAGAAGGGTCCGGGTACTGAACTGGCCAGCCTGCAGTCCAGATCTTTCACCCATAGAAAACATTTGGCGCATCATAAAACGGAAGATACGACAAAAAAGACCTAAGACAGTTGAGCAACTAGAATCCTACATTAGACAAGAATGGTTTAACATTCCTATCCCTAAACTTGAGCAACTTGTCTCCTCAGTCCCCAGACGTTTACAGACTGTTGTAAAGAGAAAAGGGGATGTCTCACAGTGGGAAACATGGCCTTGTCCCAACTTTTTTGAGAGGTGTTGTTGTCATGAAATTTAAAATCACCTAATTTTTCTCTTTAAATGATACATTTTCTCAGTTTAAACATTTGATATGTCATCTATGTTCTATTCTGAATAAAATATGGAATTTTGAAACTTCCACATCATTGCATTCCGTTTTTATTTACAATTTGTACTTTGTCCCAACTTTTTTGGAATTGGGGTGTGATGCAGTGCCATCTAAGGGCCCGAAGATCACGGGCACCCAGTATGGTTTTCCGGCCTTGACCCTTACGCACAGAGATTCTTCCAGATTCTATGAATCTTTGAATCTTTTGATGATATTATGCACTGTAGATGATGATATGTTCAAACTCTGCAATTTTACACTGTCGAACTCCTTTCTGATATTGCTCCACTATTTGTCGGCGCAGAATTGGGGGGATTGGTGATCCTCTTCCCATCTTTACTTCTGAGAGCCGCTGCCACTCCAAGATGCTCTTTTTATACCCAGTCATGTTAATGACCTATTGCCAATTGACCTAATGAGTTGCAATTTGGTCCTCCAGCTGTTCCTTTTTTGTACCTTTAACTTTTCCAGCCTCTTACTGCCCCTGTCCCAACTTTTTTGAGATGTGTTGCTGTCATGAAATTTCAAATGAGCCAATATTTGGCATGAAATTTCAAAATGTCTCACTTTCGACATTTGATATGTTGTCTATGTTCTATTGTGAATACAATATCAGTTTTTGAGATTTATAAATTATTGCATTCCGTTTTTATTTACAATTTGTACTTTGTCCCAACTTTTTTGAAATCGAGTTGTAGAAGAAAGGATGCAGAGTGAGTATTGACCATGTGGAGATAATGAAAGGGAAATAAACAAGTGCACAGAGTCTAGGATGTGGGCACCACCGTGGGGCAGTGGTCATCAAGAAGGTTATGGGTTCGAAACTCATGGCCGATGGGGGCCTTTCTGTGTGAAGTTTGCATGTTCTCCCCGTGTTAGCGTGGGCTTCCTCTGGGTGCTCTGGTTTCCTCCCACAGTCCAATGACATGCAGATTAAGTAAAACCACCCAGCCACTGGGGTTGTACAAGCCAGTGCAGGGATAGTGTCAGTCCCAAACCCGGAGAGATTGGGGAGGGTTGTGTCAGGAAGGGCATCTGGTCAAAAAACCTATACCAAATCAAATATGCAGAACAGATCTGATGTGGTGACCCCTAATGAATGGGAGAAGCCGAAAGAAGAAGTACAGAGTCTGGGAGGCCACAGAGGTCAAAATCACGCCAGGTGACATGGTTCCACTTTTGACATTTAATCAGGCTAAGCATGTGTGACAAATTACAAAGTATGATTGATTTCATTGTTTTTATTGAACTGAACTGATGAGGTTTACGTACCATGCAGGGATGAAGTTTGTTTTCTGCCGCAACAGACAGAGAGCCAGTGGCGATGTACTGTGTGAAGGAAAAGAAATACACAATAATACTTATTATTATTATTATTATTATTATTATTATTATTATTAATTGTACACTTACAGCTATTGAGGCCCAAAAAACATTTCCACTAATAACAGAAACTGGGGCATAGTCACACAGCAACACAATCCCGAATAGAAGCGTTACCAATCCGATCATGATCTGGACGACCTGGAGGAGGAAAGAAACAGAAAAACATTATAGTGACATCTCTGGGTGGGAGGTAAATATTTTAAAAAATAATAAAAATAAATAAATAAATGGCTATTATGGAAAAAGTTGTGGGATAATAATAATAATAAATGGGGGCGGCACAGTGGTGTAGTGGTTAGCACTGTTGCCTCACAGCAAGAAGGTCCGGGTTCGAGCTCCGTGGCCGGCAAGGTCCTTTCTGTGCGGAGTTTGTATGTTCTCCCCGTGTCCGCGTGGGTTTCCTCCGGGTGCTCCGGTTTCCCCCACAGTCCAAAGACATGCAGGTTAGGTTAACTGGTGACTCTAAATTGACCGTAGGTGTGAATGTGAGTGTGAATGGTTGTCTGTGTCTGTGTGTCGGCCCTGTGATGACCTGGCGACTTGTCCAGGGTGTACCCCGCCTTTCGCCCGTAGTCAGCTGGGATAGGCTCCAGCTTGCCTGCGACCCTGTAGAACAGGATAAAGCTTCTAGAGATAATGAGATGAGATGAGATCTCTCTGTGGACTTATCATAGAGACAACAATAAGAACCTCCTGATAACCCATGTCCTCTGCTCAGGTCTCGTTTCCACAGAAATGAAAGCAAGAGACATGACACTACACAGTGCCTGTGTTCTGCACTGTAAAAAAGAATAGTTGAGAATACTTGAAATTTCAAGGCAACAGTCTGCATTAATAATTTTATGTTTTTGCCAACGATGTGCCCATGATAATCCAAACTATGATAACACTGTTATCTTTATTAAGAATTCTCAATTAAGTCAATTTTCAATTCCTCATTCTGCCAACATAGATTTCTCTTTTTGCTGAACAGTGGCATTCACAGTAGTACAAAAAGGTAATTGAGGTTCTCACAATTTTGGGGGGGGGCTTTTTTCACCTTTATTTGGATAGGACAGTGTAGAGACAGGAAATGAGCAGAAGAGAGACAGATCAGGAAATGACCTCAGGTCAGAATCAAACCCAGGCCCCCGGGTTTATGGTATGGCGCCTTATCCACCTGAGCCACGACAACATGAACTTCAACCGGAGAGAGAACTACATTGCCCAGCCCTTGCATTTGGGAGAGGAAACCACGTGTCTTGGTCATTCAGAGCATGCGCTGAATAAACACCTGTGACAATTATGTATTTTCAATTCAGATTATTCACTATTGTATATTTACACATCATTGAGGTGCACCCTATCAGTTTGATGTGGATTTTTCTTGATGTGGATAATTCTAAAAAATAGAATTATGCTTTGTTCAAGTAATTCCATATTCACAATTGAATGGACAAGAAAATATGAATAATTATTAAGGAACAGAAAAATCCACATCAAACTGATAGGGTGCACCTCAATGATGTGTAAATATGCAATAGTGAATAATCTGAATTGAAAATACATAATTGCCACAGGTGTTTATTCAGCGCATGCTCTTAATGACCAAGACACGGGGTTTCCTCTCCCAAATGCAAGGGCTGGGCAATGTGGTTCTCTCTCTGGTTGAAGATCATGTTGTTGTGGCTCAGGTGGATAAGGCGCCATACCATAAGTTTGGGGACCCGGGTTCGATTCTGACCTGAGGTCATTTCTGTCTCTCTCTTCTGCTCATTTCCTGTCTCTACACTGTCCTATCCAAAAAAAAGCCCCCCCAAAAATTGTGAGAACCTCAATTGCCTTTTTGTACTACTGTGAATCCCACTGTTCAGCAAAAAGAGAAATCTATGTTGGCAGAATGAGGAATTGAAAATTGACTTAATTAAGAATTCTTAATAAAGATAACAGTGTTATCATAGTTTGGATTATCATGGGCATACATCGTTGGCAAAACATAAAATTCTTAATGCAGACTGTTGCCTTGAAATTTCAAGTATTCTCGACTATTCTTTTTTTACAGTGTGAATGCCAGCACTACAGAGAAGATTTCCCACCATTTTAACATGTCACACCCATCACTAACATCAAACTACGGCAAATACACAGCTCCTGCTCAGACCTGCATATCAATCCATCCCTCAAGTACAGGTTTAGCAGGAGAATCACTTTCTAAAGTGACTAATCGTCACAGTGAGTTATGATCAAACTCGCACTTGTTTAGCATCAGTGTGGATATAAACTCTCTGAAGTTACTCTCAAATATGAATCTGTCACAAACCAGACACAAAGTGGAGCCATGGAAATGATTTTAATGTGTGTCATGAATTTGAGTGAAAGAAAAACTAAAATGCAAATGATCATTTAATTGAGCATGATTTATTTTATCTGATACAATTATTCAATAAGAATGATGATGATAATGATGAGTAAACAATGGCGTGTTTTACCCCTAGTGCTTTCGGCTGACCTGCCAGAAACCGGTGAATTGGCAGCAGTGAGGTGTTTGTCATGTTACTGCCTGGTGGGAGAGGTTGTCCAACAGCTGCCATTTGTGGGTTTTGTCCTGATTTTAACTGGAAAAAAAAAATCCCACAATCAGTAAGCAGAATAATTTCATTAATCACCAAACATTGCATGGAAATTTTATTTATTTTTCAGGTAATCTGATGTCCACAGAAAAACTCAATCATACAGAGTACCATAAGGTGTGGATTATTGTAAAGACATGATTTAAGACTTTTGGATTTTTCCACCTTAAAGTTTATTATTATCTCCGCCAAGAAGGTTATGTTTTCGGTAACGTTGGTTTGTTTGTTGGTTGGTTTGTCTGTTAGCAACATTACGGAAAAAGTTATGAACGGATTGCTCTGAAATTTTTTCCAGAGGTGTGACTGGGCGCAAGTAACAATCCATTAAATTTTGGCAGTGATCCGGATCACCTTCTGGATCATGGATTTTTTTTTAAGGATTCTTTATCATTGCGAGATGAGCTGCTGGGCAGAGGTCTGCGCTCTCCGAGTGCTTTTCTAGTTATTATTCTTATTAGTAGTAGTGGTAGTAGCAGCAGTAGTAGTAGTAGTAGTAGTAGTAGTATTAGTATTATTTGTATTATTAGTAGTATTAGTAGTAGTAGTAGTATGTTTTTTTAATCTTTACCTGAACTGTATGACTCTCAGCTTCGTCCCCTCTCAGTGGCATCTCCTGGTCTGGGTAATGGTTCACTTGCAGAGGGTTTTATTTATAGATTTATGACCTCTCTTTTATAGACCATCATTCGTACACCATTTTATATGACTGTGACTCACAGGATGATGCAACTACATGAGCTTCATATTTATTGAGCCATAATGTCAAAAACTGCCCCGTCCCAAGTTACTGTTACCGTGACAGCACAATTTGAAAACATCAGTGCTCCCCCTGAGGTTGAGGATTTAATTAATTTATTTATTTTTTGTATTGCATTTTAAGTTCAAATCGGCAAGCATTAAATATTCCACATCAAACTGAATAATAATAATAATAATAATAATAATAATAATATGTTGCCAGGCACAGCAAACCTCGCCCATTAGCACTTATGATGAATATGAAGGAAGATATCATGAAAAAAAATTGGTCCCCTATGGGCCCATGTGGCTCCTGATTATAAATAAAATAGTTTTCTGATCCCATGTCCATACAGTAAATACAGCATATATATATTTACTCTATGTGGCATTCGCCACAAAAATGAAGCGTAATCCAAAAATGAGCAATTTAAAAATCACAGAAGTAAAATATACCAAGTGTTTATACTTTATATTATTCTACTCTTACAGTTTTCGAAACTGAAACCTCTGAACCAAGGCTGAAATACATTATTTCCTGGAAATGGCCTGACGCTAGAGCTCAGTGGAATGCACTTTCCCTTTGTAATAAGCATAAACATGTCTGAAAGTGATTTCTTTAGTCTAGTCCATTTATTTTGAACAGTGAACCGAATTGTATACACTCACCGGCCATTTTAATAGGAACACGTGTATGTGCATGCGCAGTGCGCAACTGTTAAACTTACATATATGAGACAGTAGCCACAAAAACCTTGACCTTGACCAGATGACCCCCAAAATCTCATCTCATCTCATTATCTCTAGCCGCTTTATCCTGTTCTACAGAGTCGCAGGCAAGCTGGAGCCTATCCCAGCTGACTACGGGCGAAAGGCAAGGTACACCCTGGACAAGTCGCCAGGTCATCACAAGGCGACCCCCAAAATGTTGGAGAATTTTTCTTTTTTAATTTGAGAACAATGCCCAGCTATCCTGAAAGTTTAATGAAGATTGGTCCAGCCGTTTTCCCATAATATTGTTAACAAAAAACAAAGAAACCCGACCAAAAACAATACCTCACCCCCTGGTGGACAGCACGTGCCAAGTGAACTCTTGCACATGCACCATAAACACGTATTATTATTATTATTATTATTATTATTAGTCATATTAACATAACTTATAAACTCAGAGCTTACAATTAGAGAGCCCCAGTATACAATTCCACTCATAACAGAAATGGGTACATTCCAGCCAACTGGCAGCACAATTCCAAACAGTAAAGTCACCACCCAAATCATTATTTGGACTGTCTGTATGGGAAAAAAAACACATTACACTATGAAACAAACAAATACACCATGTTAAAGAATATAACTGAGAAAATGACTGTAGAACCAGAGTAGGTGGGTGGAGCACAGAAGCATGGCAGGCCAGAACTGAGTTCTCAGAAACTCTTTTATTTTTAATGATATCTGTGGCTTTTCAGCTCATTCACACACGCACACACATGCATTTGGGTCGGGAGAGAGCTCCCTTTCTCTGCTCTCTCTCTCTCTCTCCTTTTATAGGGCGCGGTCACTGGGGAAGACACACAAACACAGGTTAACTCACATCAGGTGCAGTGATTCTGCCACTTACCTTCCCTGACTCCGCCCTCCATTCACAGACCACGCCCCTGCTGCCACATACCCTCACCGCCCAACTCAGGCCGGGGAGCCGTCCGGCCTGCAGCCAACTCCCCCCCCTTGACGGGAAAGGAAATCTGCCATGACCCTCTGCGCCCCCGGCCTGTGGACCACCTTGAACTTAAATGGCTGGAGTGCCAGATACCAACGGGTGATCCGCATGTTGGCATCCTTCATGCGGTGGAGCCACTGGAGGGGGACGTGGTCTGAACAGAGGGTGAAAGGGCATCCCAGTAGATAGTAGCGGAGGGCCAGGACCACCCACTTGATGGCGAGGCACTCCTTTTCTATGGTGCTGTACTGGCCCTCATGCACCGACAGCTTCCGGCTGATGTACAGCACTGGACGATCCTCCCCCTCCACCTCCTGGGACAGAACAGCCCCCAGCCCTCTGTCTGACATGTCGATCTGCAAAACAAAGGGGAGAGAAAAGTCAGGAGAGTGTAACAGTGGCCCCCCACACAGCTGGAGTCCACCAAAGCCTGATATGTATCCCCTTGGATACTCACTGGTATGTGACATGCTCCAGCCCGATCGAGGGCGGTCTCTGGTGCGTCGGGGATCCAGACCACCGCGCCCACCTCCATTGCCGAACAATGATGCTGGAGGTGCTCCGGCTCCCTGCAGCGCCAGCATACCGGCCCAGGCTCTCCCTCTGCACTGGTGTTTCGGAGCTCACTCACCTGAGGGGGGGAAGACACAGACATGGAAGTAGGAAACGGTAGGGCACCGCGGGTGGGGCAGGCCGGCTTTGGTGGAGCTGGCCCCCGCCTCCGCGGTGGGGGAATGGGGTGAGGACGAGAAACAGAAGGGGAGAGAGAGAGAGAGAGAGAGAGAGAGAGAGAGAGAAGAGAGGGGAGAAGAGGAGACATGCTGTCATGCTGTCAGAACAGCCGCCATATGGTCCTCCGCCAGCTCGATGGCCTGATCCAGCGATTCTGGGCAATGGCACTGGACCCACTCTGCTATTCCTTCCGGAAGTCGGGCAATGAATTGTTCCAGTGCCACCAGGTCGATGATTCCCTCGGCATAGCGGTTGTCAGCCCTCAGCCACTGCTGGCAGGCGTCCCGGAGTTGCTGGCCAAACGCGAACAGCCGGCCGACCTCCTCCAGGCACAGCACGCGGAAGCGCTGCCGTTGCTGCTCCGGGGTGTGCCCCACACGTTGGAGGACAGCCCTGCGGAGGTCGGTGTAGACCAGGCGGCTGTCGGCGGGGAGCTGTAGTGCAGCCAGCTGCACATCGCCCGTTAGCAGGGGGAGGAGGCGTGCTATGTGCTGTTCCACCGGCCAACCCCATGCCTCTGCTGCCTGCTCAAAAAGAGCGAGGAAGGCTTTGGAGTCATTGTGCGGACCCATCTTCATTAGGGTGAGGTGGGGAGGGTCCGCGGCAGTGGTGATGGTGGACCCCGCCGACACGAGCAGGTGCCGGAATGCCTGGCGATCTTCCTGCTGTGCCAGCACCAGGGCTTCGAACCGTTGTTCTTGCTCCTTCCGGAGGGTGACCAGCACCTGGTACTGGCTCTGTCGGGCCAAGGCAAGGGCATGGACCAGGTCCTTGAAGGGGGAGGACTCCATGGGGCTGTCTCCTTCTCCGCTCCGATCCCGGGTTTCGGCACCACTGTAGAACCAGAGCAGGTGGGTGGAGCACAGAAGCACGGCAGGCCAGAACTGAGTTCTCAGAAACTCTTTTATTTTTAATGATATGTATGGCTTTTCGGCTCATTCATACATGTGCATTCGGGTCGGGAGAGAGCTCCCTTTCTCTGCTCTCTCTCTCTCCTTTTATAGGGCGCGGTCACTGGGGAAGACACACAAACACAGGTTAACTCACATCAGGTGCAGTGATTCTGCCACTTACCTTCCCTGACTCCGCCCTCCATTCACAGACCGATGCTTGACCACGCCCCCGCTGCCACAATGACATTTTACCCTCAGTGCTGTCAGATGGCCTTTCAGAAACCTGTGTATTGGCAGCATTGATGCATTTCCCGTGTCACTGCCAGCTGGGGGAGTTTGACCTGTCAGCAAAGGGTTCACATACTGTAGGTCACGATCGTGAAGCCGCCACTCATCTTCGCCAGTGGAGGTGTGTTCAATCCTAACTCCACCCAGAAATCGGTAAACACCTACAATAAAGACCTGCTGAGGTGAAATGGTCATCATTTTTAATTAAGGCGTGGCAACGTTCTGACAAAAAGTATCATTTTGTGATTCTCAAAGATTTTCCAATGGAAGAAGAATTTCCTTGTGATGCATTAAAAAATTTTGTGAGGCTTCATTTAATATAGACAGCAATGAAGGTGTTTTTTTTTTTACATTTATTAAATTACATTTTATTTATTTTTAAAAAATTAGGAAAATATTTAACAGTGAAAGACAAAGTTTTTTATTGTTTTGCAATTACTGAAATGAAAAAAAATCAAGAAGCTGCTTTCATGAAAGGACACCATAAAATACACAATACCTGAGGAATGTTTATTGTGATATAATTTATCATTATGAGCTATTGTGAGCTGCAGAGCACGTGCGTTTGCCTGGTTGATGGCGAGCTTCTTCCTGACACTGACACTAATCACAAGATTTGAGTGGATTTCTTGCTGTTTGCTGTGGTTTCTCTCCTTTCTTCGGGCACCCAGAGCAACTCGAGTCCGAGGCTTCGAAAGCGGCCTAAGACAACTTTTAAATAATTCCACGCGGCAGAGCAACAGGTAGTAAACAAGTGAGCTATAATTGGGGACGAAAAGCAATACGTTCAATGCCAAACAGTTGGTTGAAAAGGTATACACATGAAGTAAAAAAAAATCGTCGAAATGTGACAACCAAAAAGGTAAAATCAAACAGAGGCGTGGGGGGCAGGGTGTAAAGAACTCACAAGATGATACTGTCTGGGTATGCGATGAGTGTGGGATAAATTTTCTGAATGATTCTGACATGGTGTTAGGATGTGACAACTGTCCATCTTATTACTGTATCAAATGCATAGAGATGACGCCGGATGAGTACTCAGTTTTACACAGGCCAGATTGCTTCTGGAGATGCCCGGCGTGTGCAATGGAAGCTGAAGATAAGAAAAACTGGTGTGGGGAAATTATGTTAGAAATGGATTTGAAGCTTGAGACTCTTGAGAAGAAATTAGATACAGCCACAAATGGATCCCTTCTTGAGCAACACATGAAGGAACTTGAGACTAAGCTTGAGAAGAAAATAGAGACAGCCATGAGTGGGGTCCTTCTCGAACAACACATGAAGGAACTTGAGAGCAAGCTGGAGCAGAAACTTAAACTATATTTCACTGAAATCATCCAAGAAGTACCGAAAGAAATAAAGAAGACTTGGGCTGACTGTGCAAATACAGCACCAGTACCCAACTTCAGAAACATTGTAAATGAAGCCATGGAATATCAGAAAAAAGCTGAAGACGAAAGGGAATCAAGAGAATCCAACTTAATAATATATCGGGCAGAAGAAAGTCAGGCAGCAAATCCAGAAGGAAGGAAGAAGGAAGATGAAGAGTTCTTTAACACATTGTGCAAAACAGTACTGGAAGTGGGGCAAATTAAAACAAGGAACGTAATCAGGCTGGGGAAGAAGACTGAAAATGGAACAAGTCAGGGGACCACAAGACAAGCAAGACCAATGAAAATTATACTAGAAAACAAAGTGCAGCGGGAGCTGATCATGAAAGCAGTAAACAGACTTGCTGAAGCGGAACCAAAATATAAGAACATCAGTATAACCCCAGATTACACCAAGGAAGAGAGGGACATGATAAAGTTAAAGGTTGCGGAAGCAAAAGAAAAAAACGAAAATTATTTAAACTATGTATACAAGGTCAGAGGTCCTCCATGGAACCTCAGACTGGTGAAATTCAAGAAAGAACGTTAAAGAAACATGTAACAAACAAGAAGAAAAGAAAACAACTACCAAACAAGAAACCAGTAAGTGATATTTCAAACTCAAAGATAGTAAATACAAACCAGACAAATGACAGAAACAGTAACAAACCTCCCAAGAATTTTATTACTATAATAAATAGGCTAAAAGCTATGCAAGTTAATGCGAGGAGTATATTTAATAAACTAGATATTATGGAAAGCTATGTTCTGGAAGAGAATCCAGATATTGTATGTGTAACCAAATCATGGGCCCACAAGGACATCTTAGATGCAGAACTTAGTCTAGAAGGCTATAACATCATCAGGAATGACAGAGTAGGTAAAAAAGGGGGTGGTTGTTTAATATACATAAGAGACAATATTGGATATATATCGTGTGATGAGTTATCTCAGACAAAGAACACAGAAACTCTGTGGTGTGAAATTAATACTGTCAAAGGCGCGTTTATACTGGGAGTGTGTTATCATAGTCCATCAGCTAATAAGGACAGAGAAGAAGCCCTTAATGCATTGATGCGACGAGCATGTAATGAATATAAAAATGTAGTTATAATGGGTGATTTTAATCATAGATGAATCGACTGGATTCATCTCCAAGCAACTGCCGAGGGAAAAAGTTTCTTGGAGCTCACCCAGGACTTATTCCTTACACAGCATATCACCAAATCCACCAGAGGTGAAAACACACTGGATTTAATTTTATCATCTGAGCCAAACATGATAGACAACATAAGGATACGTGAGCCATTCAGTGACCATAATATAATTCTGTGTGATATAGTTGTGTCAGTAGAAATCAAAGACTGGAGAGTAACATATTTCGACTACAGGAACGGAGATTATGAAGGAATGAAAAAGTATTTAAACGAGTATGACTGGAATAATGCTTTCAACAGCCAGTCAGTAAATGACAAATTTAGTATATTTAAGGAAGTCATGGACATTGCAGTTTGGAAATTCGTCCCCATAGTGACCAAAAGAAGAAAGAAGAAACCAAGATGGATGACAAGTCATGCCAAGGCAGCAAGATGCAAAATGTACCATAAGTGGAAACGATATAGAGAAACTGGGGACAGACAACAATATGAGATATACAAGAAACAACTAAATAAAGCCAGGTATGAGATAAAAAGAGCAAAGAGAAATTTTGAAAAGAAACTAGCGGACAATATTAAAAAGGATCCCAAGTCGTTCTATGCTTACGCTCGGTCAAAAACTAAAACAAAAGATGGTATTAGGCCATTAGAAGACAAGGACGGAAATATTATCACAGATTCGGCTAAGAAGGCTGATATTTTAAACAACTTTTTTAGCTCAGTATTCACAGATGAAGATGTAGAGAACTTGCCAGAACCAGTGAAGATATTTCAAAAAACAGTTGAAGAATGCCTACAAAATGTTAATTTTTCTGTGGAAGTTGTTCTTAAGAAATTAGGGAACCTCAAACCATATAAAGCGCCAGGAGTGGATAATCTGTACTCTACAGTGTTGCGTGAAGTAGCTCCAGTAATAGCGGAACCTCTGAGCATAATATTCACAGAAAGTATGTGCAAAGGGGAGGTACCAGAGGACTGGTCACAAGCAAATGTCTCACCCATATATAAGAAGGGGAAGAAGACCCAACCAAGCAATTATAGACCTGTCAGTTTGACCTCGCAGATATCCAAGATTATGGAATCTATAATAAGGGATGCCATAGTCACACACTTAGAGACCCATAAACTCATCTGCTCATCACAACACGGGTTCGTGTGTGGCAGATCGCGCCTCACAAATCTACTACTGTACTTGGATAAAGTAACATACTATGTAGACAAGGGACTTCCAGTGGATACAATATACTTAGACTTTAGTAAGGCCTTTGACAAAGTGCCCCACAAGAGACTGGCCTTAAAGTTGGAATCTCACGGCATAACAGGGCAAGTGAAGCAGTGGATATCATCATGGCTATCTGGACGACTGCAGAGAGTAGTGCTGAATGGTTCTTACTCAAGGTGGATGCCAGTGAGGAGTGGAGTACCACAGGGTTCAGTACTAGGACCAGTTCTTTTTGTTAGATACATTAATGACCTTGATATAGGAATCTGTAGTGAACTCTTGAAGTTTGCAGATGACACTAAGATATTCAAGTACATTGCAACATACCGTGATGCTGAAAAACTACAGGCGGGCCTGAGGAAGTTATTCCAGTGGAGTAAGAAGTGGATGATGCTATTTAACGCTGATAAATGTAAATGCGTGCATTATGGTTACAACAACCCACAATATGACTACTTTATGGGAGATGAACCAATCGGAACTTCTCACGAAGAGAAGGATTTAGGTGTTTTTATCAACGACAAACTGGATGTAGCTTCCCACTGCGCCAGAGCAGCAAAGAAAGCCAACTCCATCTTGGGTATGATAGCAAGGTCCATCAAGTACAAATCCAAAACTACGGTGATAACTTTGTACAAAGCACTTGTAAGGCCCCACCTGGACTATGTGATTCAAGCATGGCGTCCATGGCAGCAGAAAGATGTCAACCTTCTGGAGAGTGTACAGCGTAGAGCCACCCGAATGATCCCTGGAATTGGACATTTAGACTATCCGTCTAGACTTAAGGCAGTAAATCTTACCACACTGGAGACAAGGAGAGCACGGGCGGACCTTCTAGAGGTGTTTAAAATATTTAAAGGAATGGAATGCATAGATCCCAAAGAAATATTTACTATCGAACACAGTAGGACAACAAGAGGCCATCCCTACAAAATAGCTAAGTTGCATTCCAGACTGGATGTAAGGAAATACTTCTTTGCCAGAAGAATTGTCAATGACTGGAACAGACTTCCTACAGAAGCAGTGATGTCAGAAGATATCAACCAGTTCAAGGGGCATCTGGACAGGTTCCTCAAGCACCAAGTGGGGGATTATACGAGTCAGAAGATGACTCTCTTCCCCATCATCTCCTCAACTACATCACCGTAAGACGTAGAAGAGGAGGATCAAGGTAAATCAAGATGTTGATACTATATCATTGTATCGCCCAACTCTAGTGGCCACAAAGTATTTCACTCATGGCATTTTTTTTTTTTTTTATCTGAGAGAATGTCTCATCTCATTATCTCTAGCCACTTTTATCCTGTCCTACAGGGTCGCAGGCGAGCTGGAGCCTATCCCAGCTGACTACAGGCGAAAGGCAGGGTACACCCTGGACAAGTCGCCAGGTCATCACAGGGCTGACACATAGACACAGACAACCATTCACACTCACATTCACACCTACGCTCAATTTAGAGTCACCAGTTAACCTAACCTGCATGTCTTTGGACTGTGGGGGAAACCGGAGCACCCGGAGGAAACCCACGCGGACACGGGGAGAACATGCAAACTCCACACAGAAAGGCCCTCGTCGGCCGCTGGGCTCGAACCCAGGACCTTCTTGCTGTGAGGCAACAGTGCTAACCACTACACCACTGTGCCGCCTGAGAGAATGTCATTCATAAAAAATAAATAAATAAATAGAAATGAGCATGAAGATTGATAATGCTACACTTTAGTCTTAATGCAGAAAGATATACTTTATCAATTATTTTAAATTATGGTTCTGAATTTTTTTAAATTAAATTGAAAAATTATTTTTTTATCTTTCATTTATTTTTAATTTCTTCTGTCCAATTCCATTATTATAATCCTATAAATAATATGATATTTTAATCAAAATAACTTACACAAATCTTGCACAAAGAAATCATAAATCCTAAATTATATTTTTTTTAAATAAATAACAATAACCACCATGTCACCTCAGTGATTCCGGAGTAACTATTATATTTAAACATAATTTTTATTTTCAGTATTTAACTGGAAATAATATCTGTGGAATAAACTATAAATAATTTCACATTTCTCAAAGCCAGCTACATGTTGAGCCGAGTTACCAACAATAACAACAAAGTTTTTAAAGACAGAAATCTGAGTTATCAGGATGTTTTCATTTAATTAGTCATGAATAAAAATAATTTAATAACAGCATGCAAAAGTTCTGCCCTGATTTTCACAGCATGTAAAGTGACACAGAAAAACACAACACAGCATATTTTACCTGTAACAGAGCAACATTTATTGTGTTCTCTTCTAATTTGTGTTTAAAATGGAGGAAATTTTATGGTGTGTCTCTGACCTTTGGAATCATTAAGTATGATTTTGCAGAAGTGAAAATAAACGATTCCCTGTATGTAGTTCATGCTGAATTGATGTTTTGGGCTCTGAGTCTTCTTCTTCTTCTTCTTCTTTTGGCTGCTCCTGATTAGCACAGCGGATCTTTGGTCTCCATTGCTCCCTGTCTTCCGCATCCTTCTCTACCACACCTTCCACTTTCATGTCCTCTCTCACCACATCCATGTATCTCCTCTTTGGCCTTCCTTGTTTTCATGTGCCTGGCAGCTCCATCCTCAACATTCTCCTTCCAACATGCTCTGCATCTCTTCTCAGGATGTGCCCATACCATCTCAGTCTCATCTCTCTTAGCTTCATTCCCAAGCTCTCCACATGTGCTGTCCCTCTGATGTGCTCGTTCCTTATCCTGTCCAACCTCGTCACTCCCATCGCAAACCTTAACATCCTCAACTCCGCCACCTCCAACTTTGCCTCCTGTCTCTTCGTTAAGGGTACGGTCTCCAATCCATACATCACAGCTGGTCTCACTACTGTCTTATACATCTTACCTTTCACTTTTGCTGGGACTTTCCTATGACAAATGACTCCCGAAATCCTTCTCCAACTGCTCCACCCTGCCTGCACTCTCTTTCTCACCTCACTATCGCAGCCTCCATTTTCCTGCACAGTTGACCCCAGGTACTTGAATTCACCAACTTTCTTTACGTCTACTCCTTGCATCATCACTACACTCTCATCCCCATTCTCATTGATGCATATGTATTCTGTTTTGCTACTACTTACCTTCATTCCTCTTCGTTCCAATGCATACCACCATCTCTCCAACCCCAACTCAACCTCCTTTCTACTTTCACCACATATCACAATATCATCCGCAAACATCATGTTCCATGGTGACTCTTGCCTCACTTCATCCATCAAGCTGTCCATCACTATGGCAAACAAAAAAGGACTCAAAGCAGATCCTTGATGGAGTCCCACCTTCACCTTGAACCATTCAGTTGTTCCAACTGCACACCTCACTGCTGTTTCACTGTTCTCATACATGTCTTGCACCACTCTAATATACTTCTCATTCACTCCACTCTTTCTCATACAATACCATAACTCATCTCTCGGCACTCTATTGTATGCCTTCTCCAGGTCTACAAACACACAATGTAGCTTTCTCTGGCCTTCCCTGTACTTCTCCATTAACATTCTTAAAGCAAAAATTGCATCCGACGTGCTCTTCCTTGGCATAAACCCATACTGCTGTTCACAGATTGCTACCTCTCTTCACAATCTCGCCTCCAATACCCTTTCCCATAACTTCATAGTGTGGCTCATCAATTTTATCCCTCTGTAATTACTGCAGCTCTGTACATCTCCCTTATTCTTGTATATTGGGACTAACACACTCTTCCTCCATTCATTCAGCATTTTCTCATTCTCTAGGAGCTTATTAAACAATCTCGTTAGGAGCTCCACAGCCGTCTCACCCAAACATCTCCAAGCCTCAATCAGGATACCATCTGGTCCGACTGCTTTCCCAGTCTTCATTCTTTTCATGGCTGCCCTCACCTCATCCTTACTAACCAACTCTGCTTCCTGATTTGCTGTCTCCAATGAATCTGACCTTTTCTCTCTTGGATTCTCCTCATTTAATAAATCCTCAAAGTACTCTTTCCACCTTCTTAATACACTCTCTTTGTTTGCCAGCACATTTCCATTTACATCTTTCATCACTCTTACTTGCTGTACATCCCTCGCTTCTCTGTTTCTCTGCCTAGCTAGACTGTACAGGTCTTTCTGTCCTTCTTTGGTCTCCAGTCTTTCGTACAACTCCTGGTATGCATCTGCTTTCACCTTCGCTACCGCACTTTTTGCCTTCTGTTTCGTCTCTCTGTGTAACCGCCTGCTTTTCTCGTCTCTCTGATCGTCCCAATTCTTCTTTGCTAGCCTCTTCTCTTTTATAATTTCCTGCACTTCTTTGTTCCACCACCATGTCTCCTTGTCTTCCTTCCTCCTTCCCAATGACCACCCTAGCACCTTCCTTGCTACCTCTCTTACCGGTACTAGTACAGCAGTAGTATTCCAATCTTCTGGCAGACTTCCATGACCACTCAATGCTTGTTGCATTTCTTCCCTAAACTCCTTCTGATGTTCAACCTCTTTTAGTTTCCACCACTTAATCTTCGGCTCCACTATTTCACACTTCCTCTTTTTCACTTTCAAGCTCATCCTGCACACGACCACTTGATGTTGTCTAGCTACACTCTCCCCTGCCATCACTTTACAGTCTCCAATCTCCTTCAGGTTACCCCTTCTGCAGAGTATGTAGTCCACCTGTGTAGCTCTTCCTCCACTCTTAAACATCACCCTGTGCTGCTCTTTCTTCTCGAAGTATGTATTGACTATTGCCAAATTCATCCTCTTTCCACATTTCTCTCTCTTACACCATATCTGCCCATCACATCCTCATCTCCTCTGTTTCCCTCACCATGTCCATTGAAATCTGCTCCTATCAGCATGCGCTCCTCCCTTGGTATACTTTCTACCACTTCATCCATCTTTTCCCAGAAAGACTCTTTCTCTTCATTCTCACATCCAACCTGTGGGGTGTATGCACATACAACATTGATTACCACTCCTTGAATCTCCAACTTCATGCCTATCACTCTATCTGACACCCTCTTCACATCAATCACACTGTTGACCAACTCTCCCCTCAAAATACCAACCCCATTTCTCTTTCCATCGACTCCATAATAAAACAACTTGCATCCATCTCCAATGTTCTTGGCTTTGCTTCCTTTCCACCTCGTCTCCTGCACACACAAAATGTCCAACTTCCTTCTTTCCATCATACCTGCTAACTCTCTCGCTCTGCCAGTCAATGTTCCCACATTCAATGGTCCTACTCTCAATTCTAAGCTCCTTCCCTTCCATCTTTCATGCTCTCTCCTAACATGCCTCCCCCCTCTCTTTCTCCTTCTCTGTTTTGGTGCAACAGCACACTTTCCACCGGCACCCTGTTGACCAACAGTACCGGAGGCGGTCATTGTTAACCCGGACCCTGACCGATCCAGTATGGTATTTCTATTTTCATTCCGCATGTTAGATTTGGCACAGTTTTACGCTGGATGCCCTTCCTGATGCAACCCTCTCCAATTTATCTGGGCTTGGGACTGACACAAAGAGTACACTTATGCACCCCCAGTGGCTGGATTATGTTTTGGGCTAGGGTTAGGGTTAGGGTTTTGGGCTCTGAAAAAACTTTTAAAAAAGTAATTCATTAATAGTGTTGTTCCTTTAAAGCAGGAGAAAATATTTTTTCTTCACATGGAAGACATGAATAAAACTATACATGGATTCATGGATAAAATTATAAATGACACTTAAAGTGAACTGTAGCCCGTGAGTGTAATAACATCATGTAGCAAGAGTTTTAGGTGGGTGGAGCACAGAAGCACAGCAGGCCAGAACTGAGTTCTCAAAAACTCTTTTATTTTAGCTTTTCAGCTTTTATATTCACTCTCACACAAGTGTCCAGGTTGGGGGAGAACTCCTTTTCTCTGCTCTCTCTCTCCTTTTAAAGGGCGCGGTCACTGGGGGAGACACACAAACACAGGTAAATTCACGTCAGGTGCAGTGATTCTGCCACTTACCTTCCCTGACTCCGCCCTCCATTCACAGACCGACGCTTGGCCACACCCCCGCTGCCACACATCAGTTTTGCTGAACACCAAACTATCGAATCATATGATAGTTTAGGTATTATGGTGTGTGTGTGTGTGTGTGTGTGTGTGTGTGTGTGTGTGTGTGTGTGTGTACGTACTTGTACTTTGTACATATTGAGAACCGGAATTTCTTTTTGGAGAGCAGTGGCTTTCTCCTTGCAACCCTGCCATGCACACTATTGTTGTTCAGTGTTCTCCTGATGGTGGACTCATGAACATTAACTTTAGCCAATGTGAGAGAGGCCTTCAGTTGCTTAGAAGTTACCCTGGGGTCCTTTGTGACCTCGCCGACTATTACACGCCTTGCTCTTGGCGTGATCTTTGTTGGTCGGCCACTCCTGGGGAGGGTAACAATGGTCTTGAATTTCCTCCATTTTTACACAATCTGTCTGACTGTGGATTGGTGGAGTCCAAACTCTTTAGAGATGGTTTTGTAACCTTTTTCAGCCTGATGAGCATCAACCACACTTTTTCTGAGGTCCTCAGAAACCTCCTTTGTTTGTGCCATGATACACTTCCACAAACGTGTTGTGAAAATCAGACTTTGATAGATCCCTGTTCTTTAAATAAAACAGGGTGCCCACTCACACCTGATTGTCATCCCATTGATTGAAAACACCTAACTCTAATTTCACCTTAAAATTAACTGCTAATTCTAGAGGTTCACATACTTTTGCCACTCACAGATATGCAATATTGGATAATTCTCCTCAATAAATAAATTACCAAGTATAAATTTTTGTCTCATTTGTTTAACTGGGTTCTGTTTATCTACTTTTAGGACTTGTGTGAAAATCTGAAGATGTTTTAGGTCATATTTATGCAGAAATATAGAAAATTCTAAAGGGTTCACAAACTTTCAAGCACTCCTGCATTCTTGACTTTTCTCTGAATTATGTTTGAGTATCTTAATAAAAATTTCTTGAAAATATAACTCACTATGACTACAAAATTTTATTTTGATATTCACCATCAATTTCGCTAACAGCATTTAACAAACCTGGGGAAAGATTATAAATGCATTTATTCCTTCTATTTACAGCATTAAACAGATTTTTTTTAACTGTAATTTTTATTTCCATCAGGATAAACCACTCCGAGGTTCCACTGGGACAGAAAATTCTTCCAACATAGCCTCATTTCTGTCCCCACGGATGAATAAAGCTGAATAAATGACCCCATAAAACTGATGAAGTTCACCCATATTACTGTGGATGTTGATATCCAGCATCTTCATGTGTGGATA
Organism: Neoarius graeffei; assembly: GCF_027579695.1. Classification (NCBI taxonomy): domain Eukaryota; kingdom Metazoa; phylum Chordata; class Actinopteri; order Siluriformes; family Ariidae; genus Neoarius; species Neoarius graeffei. The sequence goes on along the minus strand of NC_083572.1, from coordinate 3,005,399 downwards.
TGGGTTTACAGGGTGGGAGTTTTATTGGCTCAGTTTTTCAGCAGGAAGTCTTGGACCTTCTCAGTGACCTTCTCAGAGAATAATTTCCAGGAAAGACATTTACTGGATTTTTCAGCCTGTTTTGTATCATCTCATGAGCTCTATCACCATGGCAACAGCCCAGGACAGTACCTCTCCCTGCCAGCAGAGGTCAGTGTCTTCTGAATTTTTCTGAAGTCAATTGTTTATTTCCTGTCTACTTCCTGGTTTGTGCACGAAACACAAGCATGTGTTTGCATTGGTAACTGATTCGAATGGCATGAGTCCTGATCCATATTTTCTCTGACTGTTATTTCTCTGCTTTCTCCATTTTGTTACGCAGAAATTTTGTTCATTTTTATATTAAAAAAAAAAACATATTTACTTAATGGGGTGGTTCTTTAGGGTTTTGCTTTTTTAAATAGATCCAAGAACCAGCCTTTTTTTTTAAATTCACCATCATGAAGGTCGTTCTTTAGGGAATTTTGGAGAAAAATGTATGGGCTTAATTAGCGTTCCATTAAAAAAAAAAACATATTACTGTATGGAGCCATGCTGAAGATTATTGTTCCATCAGTGTTATCAATACTTAATTTCAACTTTTGTTTATTATAAATAAAAATGATGGAGGGATAAAAATGCAGCAATGCCAGCTATTCTGATGGATCACACCTTCAACACCCCCTTCTTTTTTTCCCCAGAGTGCACCAAACACCAGGTTAGATAAATATTAAGCTCCTGACAGCTTCTAGAAAAATAATAAGAAATATTTATACCTTACACTTACAACAAGTTTCTTCAAGGTTGTGTTTCATAAGTGTTCTCAGCGTCGGACAAAGAGCTGAACTTGGAAGACTCTCTTGAAGCCCTTTCTATTCAAATGGCACTTGCAAAACCGTATCTGTGTTCTCTTTAAGGATGAACGTTACTCATTTAGTTTTCAAGCGTTTTCTTTTGCAAACCTGCTCCAGAACTTTCTCACCTCAGGGTACTGTTCGGTGTTTTCACTGGTGTATTGTGAGGAATCATTCAGCTGCAGTGGACTGAGCGGAAACTTGACGACTCCAGGTTGTTTACTTTTTTTATGTTTGTAAGTTCGATCTTTAGTGTATCGGTCTCTTTTTTTTGTAATTGTTTTAAAGTTTTGTTGCAGATTGTGCTTAGACTCCAGACCGACCCAGATTTATGCTGCTAATCAGGATTTTTGTATGTTTTTAATGTTATTTTGGGTTTTGCATGTGTGTGTGTGTGTGTGTGTGTGTGTGTGTGTTCCCCCACAATTACACACTGACCTTGGGAATGGGAAGCAGTTAATTAAATTATTTTATGTAAAGGTGATGGAAATCAAAACAGTTCAGATAACGAGCTTAAAATATATAAAGTCTCTCTCTCTGTCTGATATCAGTCCTTTATCAGTCCATACCCTTACTGACATTCATCCACTCAGCTTTGAGCTTTTATTGTAGCACAGGAGGCTGATTTAAAGCTCTGTTCCCCAGAGTTTCATCTCCTCACACTGAAGGTTAAGCATCTCTCTCTCTCTCTCCCATCTCCCCTTCTAACTCTTTCGATCCTCTCTCTTCATCTTTCTGATTTATTTTATGCCCCTGTCTTCTCTCTCTCTCTCTCTAATTCTCATTCATCCCTTTTCTCCCTCGTGATATACCGCTTTAAGCCATTAAATCTTTCTTTTAAAGTCTCACGCTGTGCTTTTTTCATTCTCTTTCACTTTCTTGGCCTTCACATTCTGTTGCCTTCTCTTTCATTTCTCTTGTCGCTAATGGCATTTTCTCTTCTTTACATATTCTCTCTCTCTCAACTTTCCGTTAAGTTCTCTCTCTTTATCCATCTCTTTCTTTGGCAAGCGAGGTTCATGCATGTATCAGGCAACCGTGATAATCAATGCCAAATATGGAGGAATGGACACAAAAAAAAGTGCTGGTTTTTTTTTTCAGAGCCCAAGCAGGAATTATTAATGAAAGTCTATGAAAACTACAAAGATGTAACACTACGATCATCAGCAATGCTTCTCAGGCTGCTTGGCACAGAAAACAACTGACAGGATAAATGCGTAAGGAAATTATTCAAGTATTTATGTATTGAACAAGTAAATATTTATTATAAGTTAAGTGTTTAAAATGTATGGTTACAATAAAACAATATTTTCATTGTCACAAGATGCATTTTAATCACAATCGTAAGATACTTTTACAGCAACTTTTTAATACGTTTGTAAAATGGTTAAAAATAGCCTGTAAACTACAGCATTTTGGTCCACCTGAGACAAAAAAATGATAAATATACTGTTTAAATAATATTGGCTGTTTTTTTTTCATGGTCTATCAGATATATTCCGTTCAGCTAGCATGATACTGAATAAGTCGAAGACGAGTAGCTGAATGGAATATATCTGATAGACCACAAAAAAAAGCCATCCATCTGTAGCTGCTTATCCTGTTCTACAGGGTCGCAGGCGAGCTGGAGCCTATCCCAGCTGACTACGGGTGAAAGGTGGGGTACACCCTGGACAAGTTGCCAGGTTATCGCAGGGCCGACACATAGACACAAACAACCATTCACATTCACGGTCAATTTAGAGCCACCAGTTAACCTAACCTGCATGTCTTTGGACTGTGGGGGAAACCGGAGCACCTGGAGGAAACCCACGCGGACACGGGGAGAACATGCAAACTCCGCACAGAAAGGCCCTCGCCGGCCCCGGGGCTCGAACCCGGACCTTCTTGCTGTGAGGCGACAGCGCTAACCATTACACCACCATGCCACCCTCGAAAAAAAGCTATTATTATTATTATTATTATACTACATACATACATACATACATACTCTCTTCATATCAGCATTAGCAAAGGCCAACGCTAACTTACCCGTGATTCAGTGCCGTTAGTGCGGCAGTCCAGTTACCTTCTTGCTGGTGTAGTGTGAGCGAAGGCCAGTGCTAGCTCAGTCAAACTGAATATTATTTTTTTCCCCTGTGTAATTTACTTCATTACTTTTAAAATCAACATCGACAGCTACACACACCGGAGCGACCTGGCAGCCAAAATTCTCTCTAAATCTTCTGCTTTTAACGAAGGAAACCTTGGCGGCCATGTTTGTTTACAAACTGTCACAGTAACTCGCTAGCGTGGAAGTTTTACGTCTCTGACATGTCTCTTTTCCAGTTTTTCAATGTCCGTTTGTATGTTTTTCTCTTGTAAATATGTGTGAAGACTATGTAATGAAAGTTGCAGACCTCAAACTAGACTCAGATGAAACCATGGTTTCCTATGATGTCACTTCTCTGTTCACCTGCATTCCCACCACAGAAGCAGTCGAATCTGTTAGAAAATGTCTCCTTCAAGACAGCACCTTACTGGATAGAACGAACCTCACCACGGACCAGATTTGCACCCTGCTTGACCTCTGCCTGACCACCTCCTATTTCCAGTTTAATGAAAGTTTCTACAGACAGAAGCATGGATGCGCCACTTTTTCAGGAGTTGCTCCCAGCCACTGGTTCAGATATGTGGATGACACCTGGGTTAAAATCAAAACCCATGAGGTGGAAGCCTTCTCTAAGCACATCAATGCAGTGGATATCAACATCAATTTCACTCGGGAGGACATCAGTGGGAATAATCTAGCCTTCTTGGATTGTGATGTACACATGAGACAAGACAGAAGCCTTAGCATCGAGGTCTACTGGAAACCCCCACACACAGACCAGTACCTACTCTTCGACTCTCACCACCCACTGGAACACAAATTGGGGGTCATTAGGGCCTTGCAACACAGGGCTCAGAACATTCCTACAATGATAGAGGGAAAAGAGAAGGAGCAGAATCACATCAAGAAAGCACTTCAGAACTAAAGGTATCCCAACTGGGCTTTCTTCAAGAGCAGAAAAAGGAACATAACGGACAAGGAAGATAACAGGAACAAACGCAAGAACATTGTCATTCCCTACATTTCTGGTCTATCTGAGAAACTCAGGAGGATCTTCTACAAACACAACATTCCGGTACATTTCAGACCCAGTAACACCCTGAAGCAGAAACTGGTCCACCCTAAGGACAGAATAGCCAGACACAAACAGGACAATGTAGTGTATGCAATTCAGTGCAGTGAGGAATGCACGGACTCATATATTGGGGAAACACAACAACCGCTTCACAGGTGCATGGCTCAACACAGGAGAGCCAGTTCCTCAGGCCAGGACTCTGCTGTCTATCTTCATCTTAACAATAAAGGACACTCATTTCAGGATTGCAACGTACACATTTTAGCCAGAGAGGATCGTTGGTATGAGCGAGGAGTTAAAGAAGCCATTTTTGTCAACCTGGAACGGCCATCACTGAACAGAGGTGGTGGTCTAAAGCCCTATTCACACGGGATAAGTATTACCTGTGGACCTCTGGTAATTCGGAATAATTGCAGAGAATGTCTGAGTTCTTAGTCCCGTGCAAATGCGCCATGTCCGTAATTTGCCAAGTAATAATTCCGCCGCGAATTACCTACTGTGTTTCGGCAAAACACAGATGTCCAGTGGTAATACAAGTCCCGTGTGAATGTGCATGTCTGTGTTTGTAATTATTAAACGCGCGTCTCTTGTACTTTTCTGGAGTGAATAAAGGAGGATACGGGCGAAATTTTGATAAACAGCATTTCAGGGGCAAGTGGTAGTAGGCCTATCCCGTATTTGAACCAGATAAGCATTTTGAACTCCTGTCTACTAGTGTTGTGACGTTCGCGAATGAACCGATTCTTTTGAACGGCTCCTAGGCATGAACGATGAGAACCGAGTCTCGAGCTGGGGGAGCCATTCTTTCTGTCATTCTTTTTCTGTACTGTGTTTCAGATGAAAAAGCTTTTGCCCAAGGACAAGAAGTAGGCTAAACAGCATTTGCCTTTTATTTATTCAAGTTTTATCTGTTTGCCTAATAGTTCAAATTGTTTTGTATATAGTTTATAATGTTGTTGTGTGATATTAATGATAATATTGTGGGAAAACTACTTTGCACGGACGTTCATTTAATTTATTCTATCGTCATTTTGTTTGTTCTATTTTTGTGTATTTTATTTATTTATCTGTTTGTCTAGTTGTATCTATTTTTCTAATAATATATTTTTTTGCATTAATAGTTTTTTTCCTATTAAAATAATCTTGTGTTTTTGTTATAACTTTATCTATTTATCTGACTGTTTAGTTGTATCTATTTTTGTTACAATTTCAATATTTTTAATATAGAAAGTTTGTTTTTTTCTATTAAAATGTTCTTGTGTGATAACTAGTTCTTGTGTTACTGTATATTTATTGTAGTTGTATCTATTTTGTATCTCAGACTTAAATATGTTTGTAAAACAAGTGTTTTCTATAAAATATTCTTGCATTCTTGATAACTATGTTCTTGAGTGGGTTCTTTTTTTTTTTTTTACAGAAAAGCCATTCTGCATGGACATTCATTGAAGCCCTCATTGTTTTTTAATGGTTATTTATGAGCGTTTAGGGGTTACAATAATGTAAGTCTAGGTTGCTTTATATAAAAGGTATGTCCAGAAATATTGATGTCACTGTCTAAGCAGAGGGATCTGGCTTCTTTAGACGCTGTCTTCTTAAAACTGAATAAATATTTAAAAAGAGCCAAATGAGCCAGTCTTTTGAACGGCTCTTTTCAAAGAACGGATCACAAAGATGCGGATCCCATCAAAGAGCCATAAATCCCTTCTCTACTGTCTACAAGACGAAACAGGATGCTGTGAACTTACGACACATCCGGTCACAATGTCTGTAAATTCAGTGAATTACAGACTTTTGCTTATCCCGTCCAAATGCGCCACACAATAACACAGAGGTGCGGGGGTAATTGCGAATTACCAGAGGTCCATAAGTAATACTTATCCTGTGCGAATCGTACTTAAGACACCATTTATCAACCACCTACAATGCAGTCCTTGGCACACTTCCCAGACAACTGAATGCACACCAAAACCCAGCTGTTTTCAGTGACTCACAGGAGGACAGAGAGAACCAACAACCCATTGATCACCCCAACGACTCTCTAGGCCGTTCATACCCAGCCCCCAGTGACCCACACCAACAGGATGACTCAACAACACCTTAGGATTGCTTTTCATCCATGAGAGGATAAATACCTGATACTCCCTATTTGTCAGACAGAACTGAAGAAGCTTTTCAGATGAGAGGTGAAACGTCTTCAAGAATCTTCAAGCAAGTCCAGTTGCTCTCTTTTACCACCCACAGTTTATTATGACCTGGATGACTGAGAATCTTCACAGACAATATGTAATGAAGTTTTGGTTGGCTTTTCTTGTGTTCAGTATGTCTCTAGTTTCAGTTTATTTATTTAGCACTTAAACCTAGCACTGGATTACCCTCATCTTCTCTCTTTCCTGGCCAGCAAAGAAATGATTGTGTGCATGCGCAGCAGAAAAGTTTTGTCATTGGATCTTCGCATGAGCTCTGATGTGTGACATTGTGTTGTCTTGACAATGTGCAATATTGTAACAATATTGCATGCTCATTCTCCATTGGGGAGAGTGGTGGATAAGCGATATGCTAACAATATTGCATGCTATCAATAAACCCGCTGGAAGGGAATAGAACATGTTTTTATTCCATAGAAAAAGTGGCCCGTATGTATCATCAGATATGTTCCTTTCAGATAGCATGATATTGAATGAGTCAAAGACGAGTTCTCCCTCTGTTTCCTTCTCTTTCTCTATATACTCTCCAGTGGTTACGTTAGACTTTTTCATTGTCCGTCATTCTGACGGACAGGGTCGTGAAAATTCCGTCATTGTCCATTATTATCTGTCATTTTATTTTAACTTTTAAATGACAATGTATATAGGCTATAAATGCTATATATTTAATAACTTGTGTTTTCATGGACTCATTTTCATTTAAAAATTAATTCACAGAACAAGCTTGTATTATTTAATAATTTATTTATGTATTTATGATGCAAAAAGATGAACAGAGATTCTGACGTTCGGTCACTTGTGAACCTATTTTCCCTCCGCTAAAAACATTGCGGCTGTTGTGCCTTAATGGGCATATGAACAATGTTATTTTACAACGTAGCAAGACAATTGCAGTTAAAATATGAACAGTCCACTACAACGATTTAAGTGACAATCTAATTTGACCTGTTTGCGTGAGCTCAAACCTTTCTTCTGGCCCGCATGGATTTAAATTGGCAGCTCGCTTGTGCATAATCAAAGTCGTCAATGGAGACTGCTGCCGAGGCAATTGTCATTAAATTTTGCGTCTTTGCCTCGGACAGACGACTTCTCATTGACGTTTTAATTTTATTCTGAAGGCTGAACCCGCGCTCTGCTGCGACACTGGAGACTGGAATAACCAGCGCCACTTCAGCCAAAGTTCTGAAGTCAGGAAACATTTCTCCCAGGGAAGTGATCAGAAGCCGGCAAGAGCCTCTGAAAGTTGGATTTCCCGACCCTGCTAGTCCTCTCTTCATAGGGAGGAAATCCTGCAGCATGCGGTCTTTCTGCACCAGTGGTGCAGCTGCACCCCGCGGCTCGGCGGAGCCTGGAACCTGACACGGAAGGTCTTAAATAAAACGAAGTTATGTTTAAATGTTAGTTTGTCTACCCGTGCTCTCATTAAAATGATAGTTTAGCAGATATTCGAGCAGTGATGCTCCTAAGCTTGCTGGGGAAGAATACAATAAATCGACATTTGTTTCATTTTAAAAACAAGAAAACAACTAGCCTAAATGAGCGCTATTGTACAGGCAGGGAAACAACACAGAACCCAATGCATCTTTTTTTAATAGCAAAAATGACATGTCTTCTGCAGAGAAGGGAAACATTAATCCATCTCACTGTGCTAGTGGTTAGAAAAGTCAGAGCGCGGTCAGGAGCGCGATGGGGGGGAACAGCCTTGCGCAGTGGCTACAGTGTATACATGAGCAGCCTATGCACTGAACATCAAGACTGCCGCAACGTCGGCTCAGATTGAAAGTGACGGCAGTGAAGACTATGTATACTGTATGTAAGAAAACTCCGCCACAACTTGCCAATCATTTCAATTGTGTGTTTCATTATGTTTTATTATTGTTATTATGAGGGTAGGCGGCACGGTGGTGTAGTGGTTAGCGCTGTCACCTCACAGCAAGAAGGTCCTGGGTTCGAGCCCCGGGGCCGGCGAGGGCCTTTCTGTGTGGAGTTTGCATGTTCTCCCCGTGTCCGCGTGGGTTTCCTCCGGGTGCTCCGGTTTCCCCCACAGTCCAAAGACATGCAGGTTAGGTTAACTGGTGACTCTAAATTGAGCGTAGGTGTGAATGTGAGTGTGAATGGTTGTCTGTGTCTATGTGTCAGCCCTGTGATGACCTGGCGACTTGTCCAGGGTGTACCCCGCCTTTCGCCCATAGTCAGCTGGGATAGGCTCCAGCTCGCCTGCGACCCTGTAGAAGGATAAAGCGGCTAGAGATAATGAGATGAGATGAGATTATGAGGGTATTGTTATTGGTAATGGTAAACATCCGTCAAAATGACCGACGGCCTTCAGATTTTTCCGTCATAGCTAAAAAAAATCCGTCAATGACGGACAATTGTCGGTTAACGCGACCTATGATACACTCTCTCTCTCTCTCTCTCTCTCTCTCATGTTAAAGATTGAATAATGCAGTAGGTCTCACGGCTGAGTCCTGAACCTCAGTTCACTGATTAGTGCGGCTCTGCTGCACTGGGCCTCACAACAGGTTAAAACGAGAGAGAAGAAAAGCATCAGAGTGACTTTTTTTCCAGACATTTGTGTTTCTTTGATACCTGGCAGGTGAGATGATTGTAAACTAAACTCACTGGAACCACACAGATTTAACCCTAACCTTGAATTTGTTCAAAACTGAGTCTGTATCTACTCCAAAATCTCTTTGACTCAACCAAGGAAATGCAAAACTGAATCAGTGTAAATGAGATGTAATGAACTGCTTGAGGATTGAATATGTGTTCAGTAACCCTGAATAAAATATACCACCTTGAAACAGGACGTGTGTTCAGGCTACACAGGAACTTGGCTTCTTTGAGTGCCAGTGTTTCAACAGAATGTCTGGGACACATTAATTTTCCTATTAAATCATTTCAGACATTTGCCTGAATGTCAGTCTGTGTAATACAACCCTGATTGATTCTGGATAAATTATTCATCGACACTGAAATTCAGCTCCAAAATCCCTTTCTGAAAATAACTCCAGAAAATGTTTTTTTTTTCTGTAAATACAGTGAAACCCCTCTGAAATCCATGAACATGTCTCCGCATCTAAATAACACTGTGTCGTGTTCTCGCAAATATCTCAGAGACACTGAGAGGACAGAAACAGACTAAAGCCCCAGTATAACCCAAAAGGAAGTGTAGATACATCATTCTGAAAAAAGGTTCTTATGGTAATTGGCGTTGATGTTGGTAATCACATACAGCTTCTCTACAGTTCTTCATCACTTCTGCATGGTGTGTAATAAAGTCAGTATGAAGGTTTAGAACCACACCCAGAGAAAGCAAAGCTCCAGCGGACATTTTCTCACCAACACGCTGTGTCTTTACACGATTAGTGGACCAGTAAACTTTCACATTCTGCTTTATGTTCCTTGTGAAAGGCTGAGTCTTGTGTAACGTGTGCTAGTTTAGTTTTGGACTTCATGTACAGTACAGTACTGTGAAAAAGTTTAGGTACATGTAAAGAAATGCTGTCGACAAAAAATGGCTTAAAAATAATGAAATGAAATGTTTCAACATTAAAAAAAGTACTATAAACAATAATCAGTAAGCCATAATAAATGAATATCACAAAGTCAATATCTGGTGTGAGACGACCCTTTGTTTTAGTCTCAGGTCCAGTGAGTGCAGTTTTATGTGGAAATGATCTGTAGGTTTTACTGAACATCTTACAGAACCAGCCACGGTTCTTCTGGACACTTTGACTGTCACACTCACTTCTTCATTTTACACCAAAACCCAGCAGCCTTCATTATGTTTTTTCTTTTTTTATCCAAAAAGTTCTGTCTTAAAAGAGGTAATCCTGCTCAGGTACAAACTTTTTTTTCTGTAACATTTAATTTTGTGCTGGAAAAAAAAGTTTGGAACTGTAAAATGTTTTGACTCGATAATGTAGAAGTCATAAAATAGAAATTTATAACATGAAAGTTTGTATGCAAAAAACGGGGGGCTAAGACTTTTGCACAGTACTGTATGTTCATGCTCTGGGTGTGGTCTCTCATTTACAAATCCATACTAAGAAAAATTTGCTGAGGTGAGGTGATCAGCTGAGGTGGCTCGGGCATCTCTTTCGGATGCCTCCTGGGCGCCTCCCTCAGGAGGTGTTCCAGGCATGTCACCCTGGGAGGAGGCCCCGGGGAAGACCCAGGACACGCTGGAGGGACTATGTCTTTCGGCTGGTCTGGGAACGCCTCGGTGTTCTTCCCGAGGAGCTGGCCGAGGTGTCTGGGGAAAGGGAAGTTTGGGCTTCCATGCTCAGACTGCTGCCTCCGTGACCCGGCCCCGGATAAGCGGATGAAGACTAGACGAGACGAGATGAAAAATGGACTTAAGGTTGAGTTTGAGAATCAACCATAGCCAAGACATGCGTGTGCTTGTCAAACTTTGTTCAGAGTGTGTAACTTTCATGTAATTTCTGAATACCTCTTGAGTCAGTCATTATGTCTGAGGTCTTGGTTTAAATCTTGACTGGACAGGCATAACTTAATGTGTCACATTCAGTTCTTGTGTCGTTCCTCATCCTGATCTGAGTTCAGTCTGAATGCTCACGGTACGTTCACGGCAAATGCAGCGAGAGCATCAAAATCCGCTCAGCCAGTGACAGTGTTGAAGTTCATGGACGCTCTGTGACGGAGATGAAACAGTTCGTTCAGAAAGCTTCATCTTGCAAACTTTCTTTAAAAGCAAACATAAAAATACAGCTGGTATTTTTGTGCTGATTGATCAATTAACTTCATAAAATTGTCTAAATGTAAGAAATCAATGTTGGTTGATGAAGGAAATGAATGAGCAGTCATGATTTCGTGTTGGTAAGAAAATAAACGAAACACATTACAAGCCGTTAGTGTGGTGTGACTTTTGTGTCAATGCGAAGTGCTAAGATAAATTTCAACATGCTGTTTATTGGACATGATGAATAGCCTCGGACTTTAATTAACATTAACATTAGTTTGTGTGTAGCTTCCATTAAAGTAACTGTGGTTGTGGTCAAAGTTTCATGGCTAATTACTGTAATTGGTCAAATTGGTGTTGTTTTGAACCAATGAATTGTATTTTCACTGAAAAAAACAAGTGTTCTAGAATGAAAATATTGCGTATAAATTGTGCTGCAAACAGGGACACATCATAAATCCTAGAGAAACCTGCAAGCACAGTTATTAACTTCTTCTCCATTGGACTTGGGAAGCAAAATTTACACAACTGTGTTCTGGCGCCGCCAATGATCATGCCACTGCTCACCACCAAGAGACGCTGTCTTGCGTAGAAAATGAACGACTTCCAGTTGATTTGATGTTCTCGGCATGGTGTGAACATACAGGAACATGTTTGTTTCCTGTTTATCTTCCATCAATGGTGTGTATTTCCATGCCTGAATCATTCCTGTCCTTAACAAGGTTTTAGCTTCTTTTCATTTCACAGCAATTTCTTCTTTCCTATTTTTGATCTGCTTTCTCTGCTTGCTTCTGTTGGTCTGATCGTTCAATCTTGCCTGTTTTTGACAACAATTCTGCCTGCCAGCTTATAGTTTTAATAAAGATTAAGCTCATGCCAGTGTTGTAGTCGAGTCACTAAACCTCGAGTCCAGTCTCGAGTCCCCAGTGTTCAAGTCCTAGTCATTAAAGAAAATTTTGAGTCGCGTCCAAGTCGAGTCCGAGAACAAAACTCCAATGGCACTAGTTGACGGTGGCTGTTGCTGCCTTTATGTGAAAGCATCTCTGCTACTGTGTTGAACTAACATTACTGCTTGACTGCCTCATTTTAGTTAATAGGCTACAGATAATAAGCTTCTTCATCGCTCAACAAGCCCCGCCCACTATCAACAGGGCAAATAACATGAGAGAGGGTTAACACTAGCTAGTTCATCGCTCAGCAAGCAAACCCTGCCCACTATCAACAGAGGAATGAACATAGCATGTCACTTCCTTCTCTGGATGGAATCTGGCTGAATGACGATTGAAGTTCGAGGTTGTTCCTGTCGTATCCTCGATAGTTCTTCTACACATGGAGCACATAGCAGTACATTTTTTCCCACTGCACAAGAAGTCTGTATAAGCAAAACAGACAATCCTAGGGGCGTCTCTCCAGGCATTTTAGCGCCATTAACGTTAGGTTGTTCCTGAACATGACGTATGAATCCATCCGAGTCCTCGTCTCCAATGTACGAGTCCGATTGCAGTTAATGCACAAGTCCTAGTCCAAGTCGAGTCACAAATCCTTGAAATTAGGGCACGAGTCGGACTCGAGAACAAAAAGCCTGGCTCATGCTCACCTCCTCCTGCAAAGAGCAGGACATTGCAACAAGCCACAACAACAGTACAGGGTTTAACTTAAACTAATCATATCTGGGTTTTGTTTGTTTTTTTGACTTTGACTGTACAACTTTTTCATGGCTGAAATCTGTTCATGTCCATCTTTTATTCTATGTCTTGTTTAAAATCCTCATAAAAATGATCAGTCACAGGAAACAAGCATTGTGTGGGAGCAATCAGGAAAAATGAAACAGCAGGGAGACAAAACCAAAAGTTAAAACAATACTGAGAGCACGTGACAAAGCAGTGGAGGAAAACCATTTTCTGAGAGAAAATAAAATGAGGTTTGCATCACTTAATATGAAACTTTTAATATGTTCACAACCCAGAGATTTATTCTGTTTCTTTTTTCGTCAAATGTGTATTGATTCCGAAAAAAAAAAATCCTGATATTCAGGAAAGCCGCTCAAGATTTCACTGGAATGCAACGTGATCAAACATGGCTGTTCTTTAGTGTTAAAAATAAAACAACCAGTCGTGTTGCTTATATATTTTTCATATTTATATCGATCAAGTGTCCACGAAGGTCATCCAAAGCCTCCAGCAAACACACAGCAGAGTACGAACGAGAATAAATTACTGGTGAAGGAGCTCATTCATTTTCATATATCGACTTTTTTTAATGGAGTGTTCTCCAGCCTTGGAAAAAAAAAGTGAGATCTGGACTACTTCATTGTCCTCTCGGCAGCAGTCGGATTGCAAAATCATGCTCACGTTTAATTAAAAGCTGATTTACACGACTGACTGCCAGCCAGAGTTCACAGGCTCATGAGGCAATCATATGCAACGCTTATTCATTCGTGTCAAAAGCAGATGACTCTTTGGTGGATAAACGGACGCCTGAAGAAAGCGTTTTGATTTGTTTCACTCCGTATTCTGCGACTGAACATGTTGTGCCCTTGTGTCATTTTTTGCCTGGATATTATTGGATATTTATGTTTTTCTATATATCAGGCACAAACGTTCCACCACTTGGAACTGTTTGGAAAATATTGTTGCTATGGTAACAGCCCACTCGCTCCATGTAAATGATACAGTGACCTTTTCTTTCAGGAGATGTTTATTCAACATACACCCACTGGCCACTTGATTAGATCCACCCCTACACCCACCTGCTGTTTAATTTGATGCAGTTCTCTAATCAGCCGATCCCTTGATGCATTAAATCATGCAGATACAAATCAAGAGCTTCAGTTAATGTTCACAATGTTCAAACATCAGAACGGGAAAAATTGTGATCTCACAGTGAAGTGTGACTTTCTTTCACTGTGGCATGGGTGGTTTTGGTTTGAGTATTTCAGAAACTGCTGATCTCCTGGGGTTTTCACACACAACCCTCTCTAGAGTTTACACAGAATGGTGTGAAAAACAAAAATCAATGAGTGAGTGAGTGAGTGAGTGAGCCACAGTTCTGTGGGTGGAAACAAACACCTTGTTGATAAAAGAAGGTCAGAGACCAGAAAAAGGGACAGATTTGAAGTGGTTCAAGCTTTTTTGCCAGGAAGGATATACAGTGGTGCTTGAAAGTTTGTGAACCCTTTAGAATTTTCTGTATTTCTGCATAAATATGACCTAAAACAACATCAGATTTTCACACAAGTCCTAAATGTAGATAAAGAGAACCCAGTTAAACAAATGAGACAAAAATATTATAGTCATTTACTTATTGAGGAAAATGATCCAATATTACATATCTGTGAGTGGCAAAAGTATGTGAAGCTTTGCTTTCAGTATCTGGTGTGATCCCCTTGTGCAGCAATAACTGCAACTAAACGTTTGCGGTAACTGTTGATCAGTCCTGCACACCGGCTTGGAGGAATTTTAGCCCGTTCCTCCATACAGAACAGCTTCAACTCTGGGATGTTGGTGGGTTTCCTCACATGAACTGCTCGCTTCAGGTCCTTCCACAACATTTCGATTGGATTAAGGTCAGGACTTTGACTTGGCCATTCCAAAACATTAACTTTATTCTTCTTTAACCATTCTTTGGTAGAACGACTTGTGTGCTTAGGGTCGTTGTCTTGCTGCATGACCCACCTTCTCTTGAGATTCAGTTCATGGACAGATGTCCTGACATTTTCCTTTAGAATTTGCTGGTATAATTCAGAATTCATTGTTCCATCAATGATGGCAAGCCGTCCTGGCCCAGATGCAGCAAAACAGGCCCGAACCATGATACTACCACCACCATGTTTCACAGATGGGATAAGGTTCTTATGCTGGAATGCAGTGTTTTCCTTTCTCCAAACATAACGCTTCTCGTTTAAACCAAAAAGTTCTATTTTGGTCTCATCCGTCCACAAAACATTTTCCAATAGCCTTCTGGCTTGTCCATGTGATCTTTAGCAAACTGCAGATGAGCAGCAATGTTCTTCTTGGAGAGCAGTGGCTTTCTCCTTGCAACCCTGCTATGCACACCATTGTTGTTCAGTGTTCTCCTGATGGTGGACTCATGAACATTAATATTAGCCAATGTGAGAGAGGCCTTCAATTGCTTCGAAGTTACTCTGGGGTCCTTTGTGACCTCGCCGACTATTACACGCCTTGCTCTTGGAGTGATCTTTGTTGGTTGACCACTCAAACATGTGTTGTGAAGATCAGACTTTGATAGATCCCTGTTCTTTAAATAAAACAGGGTGCCCACTCACACCTGATTGTCATCCCATTGATTGAAAACACCTGACTCTAATTTCACCTTCAAATTAACTGCTAATCCTAGAGGTTCACATACTTTTGCCACTCACAGATATGTAATATTGGATCATTTTCCTCAATAAATAAATGACCAAGTATAATATTTTTGTCTCATTTGTTTAACTGGGTTCTCTTTATCTACTTTTAGGACTTGTGTGAAAATCTGATGATGTTTTTGGTCATATTTATGCAGAAATATAGAGAATTCTAAAGGGTTCACAAACTTTCAAGCACCACTGTAGTAACTCATATAATCACTCTTTCCAACTGTGGTGAGCAGAAAAGCATCTCAGCATGTAACAGAAAGCAGAAGAACACATTGGGTTCCACTCCTGCAGCCAAGAACAGGGATCTTAGAATCAACAACACATTCCTATTAAAGTGGCCGGGGAGTGCATTTGGAAGGAGTCTCCAGCATCAGTGCTTTGTAACAATCAGAATTAAAGTCTTCAGTCACAACATGATGGCGGCTATGATAAACATTCATTCTCTCAACAGCTTCTCTTTCTCAAAGTCATAATGCAGAAAATGCGGTTCTTTCTGACTGTTCCAAAACTTTTGACACCAGAGACTCCTTCCATAAATGTTGAATAAACATCTCCTTGATTGGAGATGTCAGATGTTAAAGACTGGTGTCTATTTATAAAATGCATTTCCTTTTTATTGACATTTTTGCTGTTTGTTAATGAATGCTTAAAGGTGACATATTATACCCCTCTTCTACAAGTCGACACCCTTCCCCGAGGTCTTAATGAAGTGTCCGTGACATATTTTGTTTCAAATCCCACAAGGATAAAGCACTACAGTCTGAACCTTCTCACCCTGCAGCCCTTTTCAAAACCTGTTCCTTAAAATGATAATGAGCCACTGTTGACTCCACCCCCTCTTCTGCTAAGCTCATCATATAGCACTTTCCTCATGAATATTCATTCACAAAAAGGCAGTTCTCAAGCCATGAGTTACTCAGGAGACACTCAGATTAGGGGTGGGGTTATTCTAATGAGCTCCACTTGTGATGTAGAAAGAAGAGCCGAATCTGAACGGCTTGTTGAAGCTCGTGTTTTCTGAAACAGACAGAGCAAAAGAAACTGACTGTGTGACTGATTAGCAGAGTTTGTAGGTTGGTAGACACTCACTTGAGAGACCCAAATGCATGTGGACAAGCACTGAAAATGTGAGTTTTTCATAATATTTTTGCTTTAAGATTGACTGTGATTAGCCTTAGATTTAAACAATGGATCATTTTTTTTCTGAGTGTCTGTTTGTGGGAATCTACCCCGCATCCAAGCAGGGAAAAAAATGCCTTCTTGTCTTTCTTTTATCCGCCATTTCCTCTGACTCTTCACCTAAACAGAAAGCCACATCTAAACCCGGTGATTAGCGTCTCGATCGGAACCTATCAGCTCCTGTCACGCATGATTGCAAGTGTCAGAGCTGGGCTTTGATAAGTGATTACGCTCAGGCAGAGGCGAGAAAACCCTCCACTCCCTGAATTTTAATCGTTATCTCTGAGACTTTCAGAGGCAAGGAAGGTTTTGTTTTGTTTTTTTTTTCTTCCCCTGGCTCAGCAGGGGATGGTGAAAGAGTTTCATCAGAGGGGAAAGTGCCGAGAGAAGATCAGGCAAGCGTACCTATCAGAAACCTTTTGTGCTGGCTGTCATGGGCAGATGATTTGAGTTGCCGTGTTCTGTCGATTTAGCCTGTAACAGCTGCAATCACTTGATTAGCCGAGGGGTGGTCGAGGTGTTCTCAGCAGGAAAGCAGAGCCCCAGATAATACCTCCAAGTCAACACTTTAAATAGGAACAGACATGGTGTACTGCTTGTATCTAAAAGATGTCTGAAGTGCACATTCAAAGTGAACGTCCAGTGCAGTAGATAAAAAAAAATACTGTAAGGCAAAGATCAAAACAGGAAGCTTTTATCATATTCACAAAAATGGGGGTAATTTTAAGGTGTTTTGTGCCAGTGTACTGGAGTTAGGATCTGTTCCAGACGAACCAGCTGATTGTGCTCAGGTCCATAAAGCTTTCACCAAAACATAGTGTATTTAGGTCAATAAAATAACATAATTATTTACTGATAATCAAAGTTTGATTTTTCAGTGATTGATTGATTGATTGATTGATTGATTGATTGATTGGTCAAAGATTAATATTTGAATGACAGTTCAGAAGCAGTTCAAAAGGTGAAAGCTGATTTAACAGCAAATGTTGGTGTTTGATGGACAGATTTTGATTCTTTAAGAGTAAATTTAAGCATATCTTGGGCAAAGATGGATTGGTTGTATTGTGATTTGCATGTTTTGGGGATAAAGGTTGGGATGTTTTTTTTTTTTTTGCTTTTTTTAAAGCAAGACGGCCTTTTGATTTCATAAAATCGGTGAAATTTAGTTCCCTCTGAAATGTGGTGATTGTGATATCTGTTTATTTCTGTAATATCTCACAAAATATCAGGCCGTTCTGTGGCTGGGAAGTTATTTAATTTGAGGGGATTAAAGCAAATAATGTGCATGAAATCGCTCGCTTGGCGCAGTCAAGCAGACAGAGGAAGTCCGTGTGCGCATGCGCAGGTTTACCTTCTTCTTCTTCTTTTGGGTTTTACGGCAGCTGGCATCCACAGTGTTGCATTACTGCCATCTACAGGTTTACCTTTGAGCGTGCACTGACAGTTCGATCATTCTGTCGCTAAACGAACAGCTGATCACACCGAGGTGCTCGCTGAGCGCCCATATTTATTAGTTTGGTCCTGCGTTTCCCTTCCTTTCTATATAACATAACGTCTTTTCTTCTCGCTTTCTTTCCATTACTGTAGTCGGTCTTTCACGTTTCATTCGCACACTCACGTCCTCCATTTTTCTCTCCTGTTTCAATTTTGTATCCCACAATGCCTTGCGTGAATGGGGAAAGCCCACCATGCGATGCATGACATAGTATCTTGAATTGGGTCATGGGGAAGCAGGAAAAAATAGCGGAGAATTTAGGGCCACATGGAGATAAATTCATTAATTATTCTATTGAAAAAAAGCTAATAAAATTGGAAGTCTGTGATTCGAATTCAGTAGCTTTTGGTCACTAAACAAAAATAATTGGGTGTCAGGGAAAATTCTTTTTATGATCTACACTTGAAAAATCTGAAAGGCCGTCTAATTTTAATGGTGAATTTTGGTATTTGATGGAAAATGTTTGTGTTTGATGGTGTTTTTTTTCATTATGAGGTTACAACCAGTTGTTTTTTTTTTTTTTTGTAACTAATGAATCTTAATCTAAACCGAGAACGGCGTGTCGATGATGATGTTTATATGTGGATTTTTTTAACCTTTGTTTTTTTTCCTTTACTTTAAAGTCCAGGAAAATTGCATTGCATTGCATTGTGTGTCACTGTCAAAACAAAACCAATACTTTTAAATATTTATTTATTTATTTATTATGATTTTCTTTCAGTCTGGCTATCAGGTGCATCAGCGTCCCCTGACACCTCACCTCAACACCTGACAGCGAAGTTCTCTAGTGTGTGTGTGTGTGTTTCTAAATTGTGAGTCCAGAGAGAACATGGATGTCAGAAGGGTCACAGGGCAGAACACTTTTCCCACAAGCCTTTGCTTCCTGATGTTGACAGCCATTCTCACTCCAAACATCTCATTCTCATTATCTCTAGCCACTTTATCCTGTTCTACAGGGTCGCAGGCAAGCTGGAGCCTATCCCAGCTGACTACGGGTGAAAGGCGGGGTTCACCCTGGACAAGTCGCCAGGTCATCACAGGGCTGACACATAGACACAGACAACCATTCACACTCACATTCACACCTACGCTCAATTTAGAGTCACCAGTTAACCTAACCTGCATGTCTTTGGACTGTGGGGGAAACCGGAGCACCCGGAGGAAACCCACGCGGACACGGGGAGAACATGCAAACTCCACACAGAAAGGCCCTCGCCAGCCACGGGGCTCGAACCCAGAACCTTCTTGCTGTGAGGCGACAGCGCTAACCACTACACCACCGTGCCGCCCCCACTCTGAACATAAACAATGAAATGGTTGAGGGATTCCAGCTGTGTATTTTTGTTTTTACACTAGATGAGCTCAATCTAATGAGAAAATTGCTAATCCTATTCAATTACAGCATGTTATTGCCCTGTCCCTCATGCTGGAATTCAGTTAAAGTTAGCTTCCAAGAATTTCAGAATTTCTGTGGGAAAAAATGAACATGCAGAACCCAAAAGAAGACATTTATCTGGTTGATTCTATACATCTGTGTTTACTCAAGAAAAAAAAACCTCAGAAATTTTCTGAGACAACAATCACATGCTTCCCAACTGCAGTGCATTCTCAGAAATGTAGTTGAAAATAAGTCTTAGCGCTTTTTTCTTTGATATCGCGCAGTCAAGAAGGAAAGATCGTATTTCCCATAACTCTCGGCTCAGCCGTTGAAGAATCCACACACTGAAAGGAACAGAAAACCGTTATTAATTGTTAGTAATTGACCGCAAGTTGGCCTAGTGGTTAGCGTGTCCACTTCTTGCCTGGGAGATCTACTCGCAGTTAGGTCATACCAAAGACAATCATAAAAATGGTACCTACTGCCATCTGGCAAGGCACGCTGCAATAAAGATGTGAGTAGGGAAGTCAAACTCTTATGGTTACCAGAGGACCCCCCCCCCCCCTAACCCTAGCTGTACAGGTGAGAGGCCGAGGGCTACGAAAACGGAGATTGGCGCCACACCCATGCACTTCAAAGAGCTGGTTAGTACTGGGACAGGAAACTGCCTGGGAAGACCAGATCCTGGTGTAGAAGGGACTTTGACTTGACTGGATATGATCTTTTTTTAATTTTATATGATACTCTTTTTTTCAGCATTTCCATGGTTGGTCCAGTTTATTTTTTGTACATCCTGTAAAACCTGTTCTAGGAGCCGTGTAAACTAAAGACTGGTCCGTATCTGAGATGAGATATTCAGGACGGGCGTGGGGAATATTGCGTATAATTGAATCCATCAGTCCTCCTGCAGGGTTTGAACAGCTCACTTTAGGTGGACTCGGAGAGTGCACTTCTGACAGGAGGGAGCTTCACGTATTCAGGATGGAGTGCTGTGATGCATACTAATCCAACATCTGTCAGAAGCACCTGTGAACTTTCCTTTCTTTTCATGAATCTCATTTCCACACTGCAGATTCGACCCTGCTGTCATATCCGATCTTGGTGAAA